>NC_085861.1:52674294-52714294 GCF_034702125.1 Engraulis encrasicolus | reverse complement strand
TGTGTGCGTGCGTCTTTGTGTGTGTTTTGAGCAAGGGGCGGAATTAGACAAAGGCCTCTCTGTGTGAAGACAACAAAGAATGCTCTGCAAGGCCAGCACCCGCTGGTTGGGCGGCCCAGTAGCATAAACACACACACACATACACACACGCGCGCGTGCATGCATGCATGCACACATGCATGCATGCAGTTACACACGCAGACAAATCTCCGACAAACAGACACAATGACAAAACTGACATTATTTACAGCCAGCCTACACAGACACAAACCCTGTTAGAGTTACAAACTCTCTTCACATAAACGCACAACACATAAACACATAATCACATACACACCAGTCATCGCAGATACCTCTATGTTGCGTACATGGTCATGTCTTAGAATAGCAGGGGAAGGGCAGTGGAATCATAAAGGGCAATGGTATCATAAAAAAGGCGTAGTGGGGTATGCAAGACAAAATTGGGATTGGGAACCACTGCTCTGAACACTTGTCACACTTCAACATTTGCACGTAAGCTAGCTATAAACTTTTTTTACTGGTGGACATGAAGAGTACTGCTGGTGACGTTCTGGGTGCTGGTGGAGAAACAATGAAGTCTGATGTTAATTTAATACAACCTAGTGAATGAGTATTTATTTTTTAGCAATACACTGTATTTGAAGAAGGACTGCATAGGTCATCATGAAGCACGGGTCCATACCTGTCCTTTTTCTTGCTTGTTTCATTGTTTGTTTGTTTATGGTTGGTTTTTTGGGGGTTTTCTTTAAACACATGAATGAACACATGGAATCTTCAAAATGATGGGCCACCCCTTTCCACCATGTTAGGCCTGTCTTCTGAAATTTACTGGGATGTGTGTGTGTGTGTGTGTGTGTGTGTGTGTGTGTGTGTGTGTGTGTGTGTGTGTGTGTGTGTGTGTGTGTGTGTGTGTGTGTGTGTTTTTGTTTTGTTTTTTGTTTTCGAAATATCTGTTTTTAATGTTAAACTTTTGATAAAAATGAATGTGTGTTTTGTTCTTTGTCTGATGTTTGTTTTTACCAGCTAATACTGCTACCAGTGAGTATTTTTGTATTTCCTTAAAAAGGAGAACATTTTAAAAGTGTGATGGCAATAAACGGATTAACAATGCAATTTCATTAGAACAGTGATCCCTTTGCGTGGCGTTTTATTTCAATATTTTGAAAATGTGTGATCAATTTCTGTGCAGGGTTGAGAACCTGGGGGATGTTCCAAGATGGTTCAATTACTAACATTTAGGTTAAGTTGTAAACCTACTAATATTGGAGCCTTGTGGCTTTATTCTCCATTCAAAAAAAGTCAGAGGGCTCTGATATAGGGTGTACCATGGTAAGTTACCTGTCCTAAACCTTCCAGTACCCGCTTAGCTTGTTGTTGACAACAGTTGATAGTATACTTAAATTCAGCAAAAAGAAAATACCAAATTTTGTCAACATAGCAGTTTACATATTACTAATGTAAAGCCAGCAATGTTATCCTACACCTATACAGTGTATACAGGGCTCTAAAATAACTTTTTTCATCACCAGCAAAAATGGCTCGTCGTAGATGTTAATATTAGTAGCCAAACCCACACTTTCTAATGGGCCAAAGTGGCTAGTAATTTGGTATTTTCTAAATTCACCAAGATGCGGCCGGTCGGCTGGTGTTCATTTAGAGCCCTGAGTGTATAATATGCAACAAGAATATGCCCTGCTGTGTCTGATGGTAATCTGGCTGTTCTTACTGTACTGTGACACCCTCCCCTGTTGTGTGTGAACCCACACCAAGATGACCTTTCTATCTTGGATAGCTTGTACGCCTACCCCCAAAGTTCTGCATGGAAGCCAAATCGGACAACTACAATTTTATGGGCCTAACGCTAGAGCTACTATCGGGTTGGAGCTTGCAAAATAAGTGGCCCGATGCTGTGGTCTGCAGTAAAACAACTTTCAGCCATAACCATTCCATGTGGAATTCTTTTTGTCTCTCTCCCTCTCAAAACACACCCTGAGGAGGGGATATGGCTCCCCTTCTATGTAAAGGAGGACACTGCAGTCATGTACTCACCCTAGACATTCTTGTCAGCTCCGCCATGCTGACCATATCACAATAGATTCCTTCTTGCATGCTCCCCTAAAAATAAAAGGTCTGATAAGAAATACATATGGCCAATATGTATGTGGTATTTTTTAGCATCTGTGTAATGATACAGATTGGAGATGCCCAACTTTCCGTCCCTCCCTATTCCGAGTTCATTTTCACATTTCTTTCACTTTCTGCCTTTGTCACAAGATGGCAGTGTTAGGGTTTGGTGCATGTGGAAGAATGAACTGGATTTTTGGCCCAAGCATATTCCTTCATCTTGTTAACGTACAGTACTGTATAACCATAGGCTGTAGGCCAGGGGTGGGCAACTTTCATGATAAGGAGGGCCACATATTTTTCATTGTGAACATTGGAGGGCCAGATGACTGCGGATCTGACTGCAGCTTGCAGATTCGAGGTGCAGTTGGTTGCTCAGTGGCCGCCGAAAAAGTTTGGAAGCAATAGGAGTGTTCTCTGTCAGCCAACAGTGTAATTTTAACCGATTGACTCAGTAGTGGTTTAAAAAAAAGTTTGTTCATTATAATTTATAAGTATGGTTTATCTATGGGCCGCACTTAGTAAGGAGGCGGGCCGCATGTGGCCCCCGGGCCTCCAGTTGCCCATCCCTGCTGTAGGCCTATTTCACCCTGTTTTTCATGAGCAACACTTTTACAGCCCTCTCGTCTCATTCTGTCCCCACAGGATGGCCAATCAAGTCACACATAAGGCTATAAAGAACAAAGTTAGGCCCAAGTTATTTATAAAACGTCTCTGATTAGAAATAGGGCACACTTATTTACTTAAAGGGACACTGTGCAGGAAATGGTCAAAAAAGGTACTGCAACTATGCTGCTCATTGAAACTCGGTTGGCTATCGCCAAATGTGATATTTACAAGTGTATTAAGTAATAAACAAATATTTTCTAGTATGGTCCAAGTAGAGTCATTTTTGCAGCTAAAAATGGCTATTTTTGGAAATTCAAAATGGCGGACCATGGAGAAGATCCCCCTTTTCATGTATGAAAAGTGTTTTTTTCCAGTCATAATGATTAGGCCTAGAATTTGATGGTGATGGTAAGTGAAAAAGATAACATTAGTAATGGGCAGCATGAATTTTGGAAATAAACAACTAAAAATCTCAAACAGCCGAAACGTTTGTCTACACTTCTGCTGCTATGTAAATACAAAATAAAAAAGAAGAAAAGAACCCGAGTGCGATCCACTTTTTCACCTTCCAAGTTATTCAACTGGAGACGCACCACACGGAAGAGCGCGGTGGGGAGCAACCGCTATTCCGACATACCGCTATTCCGACAACCCGCTGTCCCGACATGTCGCTATTCCGACTGCCGTTATTCCGACACTTTTTATCCCCACGCATCATTGCTTCATACTGACATTCACACGGACTATTTTTTATATTGCAGCAGGGAATATGCATGAGTCTTGACACCAACAAGGCGATTGCACTGGAGAGGTCACACAAACTCAACTTAAATTTCACTAGCATTGGGCCAGTTGGCAGGTGTTGAAGAGCCAGCTGCTTGTATGCACGGACGAACGAACGAACTGAAAGAAAAAAAAGCAGCCAGCCAACGTGCTGCACGCATCTACATATAGCCAAGTTATCGACTGAAAACATTGTGTTTTATCAGCAAACCCGAAGAGGATTTCCCCTACTCAAAATTGGGTAACGATGTGATGACTAATGGCTGTGCAGTACGGTAACAACGATTCTGAGATTTGAACTGTATTGCGTTGTTTTCCTGCGCTTTCAAGGGAATTTACACCTTCCCTATAGGCTATGTGGGAGTGTGCGATACATCCACTAGCCATTTTGGCCGGTGATGGAAAAAAGCGATAAAGCCCTGCATGCACTTTTATTGGGACTTCTCATGAGCACATCGTTCTCTGAAATGTTTAATTTGACCCTCGACTGTAGCCTAGTGTTGTATACTTAGTAGTAAAATGTAAATAATGCACGGAGGATAAATGTATGTTAACTTCACTTTACTTCAGTCATTCTTATTCTGGCGTATGCATGTAATTGTACATCTCATTACCATATGCAGCGCCCCTGGAGGCTAGGTAGATACACCACATATTCCCCTTTTCTTAAGAAGAATGCATTTCACTGAGAATTTAAACTGGGAAAACTCATGGCATAACAGTAGTGCCAAATTAAAATGTTAAGGAGGCATGACAGCAATACGATCAGTACATTAAAGTATACTGCACATAATACTGTACCTGACACAGAACTGATCTGTAGATAAACAGTGTAACTACCTGTAACGCTGAAGAATAACGCTGCACTTAATTTCTCTCTGAGCATAACAATGCAGAATTTGTAACAACTTAACATTAACACATTAGTATTATTGTAGCAAGACAATGCACAGTTAAACACATTGAATTTCTCTCTTTTTTTTGTACAGTGCACTTAACTCTTTTTTAAAAACAACAATGCACTGTAAAGCATCACATTTCCTCTCTCTCTCTTTTTTTTATGTGACATAATCCTTATGCCACTCCGGAGGACGGACATGTCTCCGAAAAGGCACAGCAGCAGGAGGTGCCTCGTCAGGCTGCTGTGGAGTCAAAGTCACAGGCACAGTGTCTGGAGGAGCAAAGGCAAGGTGGCTGGCATTCCACACTTTGCCATCCGAGAGGAGAAAGGTTGCAGGACCTTTCTGAGCAGTGATCTGAATGGGTGCTGTGAACTTGCGAGCACCTTTTCTGACCAGCATAGGCTTTTTGATGCGCACAAAGTCACCAACCTTGAAGGTTGAAGCCTGTGCACTGCGGCGTCGATCTGTGTATTCCTTCGCTTTGACCTGTTTTGCATGAACAGTGTCTCTGAGTGCGGCATGGTCGTGTGTTTTGGGAGTTGTAGGCAGGCCTCTGATGTTCAGCTTTGTGTTCAGAGGGCGGCCATGCAGGAGTTCAGCAGGTGACACTTGTGTGAGTGAGTGTGGTGTAGCACGGTAGGAGAAAAGAAAGTCAGTGACAAACTGCTTCCATGGTCTGCCCTCAATGTCTGCAGTTTGAAGACAGTCTTTGAGTACTCTGTTCCATCTCTCAACTTCTCCGTTGCATTGTGGGTAGTAGACTGAACTGCGGAGGTGTTTGATGTCTCGGCTGGCGAGGAAGGATTCGAATTCAGCAGAGACAAACACTGAACCGTTGTCGGTCACCAGCTCCAGCGGGTTACCCTCACGGCTGAAGACGATGGACAGGAATTTGATGATGGAGGCGGAGGTCACTTCAGAGGCGAACGCAACCTCTGGCCATTTGCTGTAGTAATCCACCATGGTTATGGCGTAGCGGCAGTCAGGTGGTGCATTGAGGTAAGGACCAACGATGTCGATGGCGAGCTTCTCCCAAGCGCCATCGGGTAGGCTCACAGGAGTCAGAGGAGCAGCTTTGACAACAGCTGTCTTGTCATGCTGTGCGCACGTGACACATGACTTAATGGCAGCCTGAACACTAGCGTCCATTCCAGGCCACCAGTACAGTGCTCTGAGTCTCTGTTTTGTACGCACGATTCCTTGGTGAGTGTCGTGTGCGATCTGTATGAGTTTAGGCTGGAGCTCTGATGGGACCACCACACGATGGCTACCACGGATGATACAGTCACCATGTGCAGAGAGCTCAGTCTGTAATTTGAAGTATGGTTGGATGGCTGGATCAAGGCCTTTGTGTGTACGTGGCCAACCATGTTGCATGTAGTGTCTCACCTGTTGCAGTACTGGACAGTCTTTGCAGGCAGCAGTCAGTTCAGCAGCAGTAATGGCAGCAAAGTCGTCAGACACCAACGCCACGACCTCAGTGTCTGGTTCCACGTCCATGTCAGCATGCGGCAGCGGCAGGCGTGAGAGGCAGTCAGCAATCACGTTGTCGCAGCCTCGCTTGTACTTGATGGTGTAGTTGAAATTAAGTAGTCTGGCAGACCACCTGGCGATTCTCATACCTGCTCTACCAAGGCCCTTTGTGGTGAGCAGTGTTGTAAGGGGGCTGTGATCAGTGCAGAGAGTAAAGTGGTTGCCCCACAGGTATGTTCGCCAGCGCTCTGTCGCCCACACGCAGGCCAGCGCTTCTTTTTCAATTGTGGAGTATTTTCTCTCACTGTCTGTCAGTGTGCGAGAGGCAAAGGCAACCGTTTTCTCAGTGTCACCGTGTAACTGTGTAAGCACTGCACCAATGCCATAATCACAGGCATCAGTTGTCACTATGGTAGGCAGTGCTGGATCGTACAATGCAAGAGCAGGGCTAGTGACTATCAGTGTTTTGACCTGAGTGAAAGCATGTTGTGCATCTGTAGTCCATGCGTACTTACAGTCTTTTCTCAGCAGGGCTCTCAGTGGTTCCACTACCACTGAGTAGTTTGGAATGAATTTGGAGTAGAAGGAGGTCAGGCCCAGGAAGGAGCGGAGCGCAGGAGCATCGTGAGGAGTAGGAGCATCAGCGACAGCTTTGATGTGGTCCAGGTCAGGTCGGAGGCCAGCAGCAGATATGATGTGGCCCAGGAACGGTAGCTCTGTCTTCCGGAACCGGCACTTGGACATGTTGAGCTTGAGGCCAGTGTCGTTTAAGCGCTGTAGCACTGTTTTGAGGCGCTGCTCGTGCACCTCAGGAGTCTCACCACTGATGATGATGTCATCAAGGTAGCATTGGACACCTTTAACACCAGCCAGGACGTGTGACATCATTCTTTGGAAGGCGCTCGGAGCTGACGCCAAACCGTATGGCACTTTGAGGTAGCGAAACAGACCCTCGTGTGTGATGAAGGCTGTGAGATCTCTGCTATCAGCATGTAAGGGCAGCTGATGGTAGGCACTTTGTAAGTCGATAGTTGAAAACATCTGTGCACCCCTCAACTCATGGAACACTTCTTCGATGTGAGGTAAGGGATGGCTGTCGATCACCACTGCTTTGTTGACCTCTCGTAGATCAGTGCAGAGCCTCAGCTGTCCACTCTTTTTCTTGATGGCCAGGATTGGAGACACCCACGGAGACGAATCGATGCGCTCGATGATGCCCTCCTTTTCCATCCGCACCAGCTCAGCAGTGACGTCATCACGGATGGAGAATGGTAGGCGGCGCAGCTTTTGTTGAACTGGAGGTATCTCAGGCCGCACTTTGACTTTGTGGATGAAGTTGGTCACTCCTTTGTTGTCAGTGGATGTAGTGTGTGTATGTTGCACTTGTGCTGAGGGTGGTGTAGGGCTCTGGATGCTGTGCTTTGTAATGTCCAACTGCAGGGCTGTAAGCAGATCCATTCCCAGGATTGGTACCCCGACTGGGACGACATAGAAGTTGCATTTTGCAGATTTGTCATGGCACAGCACATCTAAAGTGACACAGCCAAGCACTGGGATCGGCTCTTTAGTGTATGTCATAAGACGAAGAGTAGGCTTTGTTAAAGCAATGTCTTTGAAATTGTCTGTGTAGAAGCCATTAGGAATAATGGAAACAGCAGAGCCTGTGTCAATGAGTAAGTTTGCATTTGTGCTGGAGCCGCCAGCAGCTTGAAGAGACACATTGCACCACAGTTTATTTCTATGCATATCTGCACCGTCAGCAATGTTCAGAACAACCACGTTGGAATTGTCATTGGAAACTTCATTCACGTGTGAAGTGGGAGTGCTTCTGCAAACTTTTGCAAAGTGTCCGATTTTGTGGCACTGTTTGCAGACCACGGACTTCGCAGGGCATGTGGAGCTATTTGCAAGGTGGGAAGACGATCCACATCGGTAGCACTTTTTACCGGTGGCAGCATGAGAAGACTCGGCGCGTGCAGCAGAGGAACGCTCAGCATTACGTTGCTGTTGCGGAGGGTTGCGTCTCCTTCCGCTACGAAAAGTAGTCCCTTGCACGGCCCCAACTTCGGCATCAACTTTCTTATTGTTTATTGCTTTTGCATCGGCAACAACAGATTCGACTTGGCAGGCTATCGTAATCGCCTTTTTCAGTTTCAGTTCATCTTCAAGTAGCAAGCGTTCTCTTATCCTTGCACTGTTTGTCTTCTCCACTAACTGATCTCTGATCATATCATCCTCCATTGCCTTGAAGTCACATTTAGCAGCTAGTTCACGTAATGCAGCTACGTAATGCACAACAGACTCACCAACGTTTTGACTACGTTGACGAAACTTATTCCGTTCAGCAACTATGTTGACTTTCGGACTGAAGAAGGTAGTCAATGCTTTCTTTGCAGTAGCGTATGTAGTACCTGTAGAATCCAATGTGTAGAAGATCCTTTGTGCTTCCACACCAATGCAATGGATCAAAAGGGCGCGCTTTCTCTTGTCCGGCAGCTCATTTTCAGACAATGCAAGCAAGTAAGTTTCAAACATCCTCTCCCAAGCCTCAAAACTCATCACTGGATCCCCAGGTGTGTGCAGGAAGGGAGGAGGTGGTGTCAGACCGAGATGCGCCATCCTCGTCGCCAATATGTTGTATACTTAGTAGTAAAATGTAAATAATGCACGGAGGATAAATGTATGTTAACTTCACTTTACTTCAGTCCTTCTTATTCTTCTGGCGTATGCATGTAATTGTACATCTCATTACCATATGCAGCGCCCCTGGAGGCTAGGTAGATACACCACACCTAGCCTAGCCTACTTGGAGATCCACCACCATTTTTCAGCAGAGGTAAAAGTGAAAGTGATTCGATGCTGCGATGCTGCGCATGTCATCGCATTGGGTCCCAGGCTTGACTTCGCAACTGGGCATGAAACGGTTTTGCAAGCGCAATGGCCTTTGTGTTTACTTATAAAGTAAAAATAAAAACCTTGAATTGTTTCTCGACATCAGCCAGCGTGAGTCAAGTGATAGGGAAGCAACTTGATTGGGGAGAACGCCGTGGGTGACGAGAGCGCAAGTGTAAGAGGTGAAATTTAAACCACGGGTTCTATTGGACACTTAGTGACACGATTCAGGAAAGACAGACAAAGGGAGTGACGGTTATGGTAGTTTATTTCTCACAATTCATGATTTAAAATACAACATTGAAAATATAAATAAAATACAAAAGTGTGTCAACCAACAGCGGTAAAGTGCTGTGTGTGTTTAGCATAAATTAATCACAATCTGGAGTTACCAGAGGACCGTACAAAAGTTAAGTTAGGTTAAGTTAAGTTTCACAAGTCACACCACTGCAATCTATAAATAGGGAAAATCACAACAATCCATAGTCATTTCATCTCATCAGTGCCCGAAAGGCAACCACGGCAAACTATAATAACTGACACTCATTAATGCCCGAAAACACGTTGCACACTGGGCCACACCAATTACAGTAGGATTCACTGCACCATAAAGTAGACCTAACTGTTGTACAGTCCTCCTGTAGCCTACTCAGCGGAGGTGCCCAAATGCCACCACTACACAGTACCGCTGAGTCACACGCGCATGCAGTCACACACACACACACACACACACACACACACACACACACACACACACACACACACACACACACACACACACACACACACACACACACACTCTCTCTCTCTCTCTCTCTCTCACACACACACATGCACACAGTTCAACAGCGGGGGAGAAATAATCAATCCCCCGAAAATGCAACAATCCAAATGCCCGTGCTGCTGCTGGCCTGTCAGCCACTGCTGCCGGACGTGGGCTCTTCAATTACTTATTGCAGCTATAGCCTAACACGCGCAATACCCAAATGCAACTTACAGTTCCCAAAGCGACCGGCCGCAGTCTTAATCTTGGGTAGGTCTACAACGCGAGGATTTGTCTGGCTGCTATTGCCATTAATATGTGTCAATAAAGAATTGTTAGGTATTTGAGTCTGTTTATCTTCCACTCAGCAGAGTAGCCTAGCACAAGTGCGTTCAGTTGAATGGTGCGTGGAAGTTAGCGCTGGTGAGTGTGTAAGGCGGGCCTGGGATCCTGGCACGGCTACACACGCGCACGCAGCGTAATAGCCAACATCGGAAGAAAACCATGTGTAACACAAGGCTGATTGAGTTCTCTCTCTCTATTGCAAGCGCGTAATAGCCTATAATAAGTAATATTACAGCAGAAGGGGGTGTCATTTTACAGGTAGGCTTGACCGACTGTTCACGCATCACAAATGAACCGATATGGGCTATGTAGGTAGCAAAGTTTATCTGGTCCATGGTTGGCCCGATCCTTTTTTCGCCAGTGAAAACAGTCGGTCCGATTCTGGCTTTGTCCGCGGCCCAATAATGGTCCTATGACCGTATGCCGACAGTGTCGGCTCAGTGTTGGCTCAGTTACTGCATGAGACTGACAGTTATTTTCAGTGTCGGCAGAGTGTTGGCTCAGTTAGGCTAGCCTACTGCATGAAGTGACAGTTATTTTCAGTGTTCTATGAAGTGTTGGCTGAGTCACGGTAACCAGTGTTCCAGCCGAGCCGACTCTCAGCCGACAGTGCCGACATTCTGCCAAGTTTGGGCCGACTGTTCTTAACGTTTTTTGCTACCTGTCCCATGCATGCACGTCAGACTGTGGCAGAAAGTCATCCATTCAATTTACAAAGTTCTGTAGTTATGCGCCCAAGTTGGTGCTTTTTGTATAAGAAAGTCTCAGGATTTAAGTCTCATTATTTAAAAAAACACATTAATTATTTAAATTTAAATTTAAAATATGTCACAGGTGGGAGGTGCGCGTTTGCAAGCGGCACCCCCTCTTATTACCAACTCCCCCGAGGAACGTTGTACACACCAGAAAACACCAAGACACCAAAGTCATTTCATTCAAATATTTATTTTCCATTTGAGAACATAGTCCTGTGTGCATGTGTGTGTGTGTGTGTGTGTGTGTTTGAATAGAACCAGTCCATTCACGCTCTGTCGTCTGTCCAGTGAGACACCGCGAGTCGGCTGTGCCAGCTGCATAGAGCGAGAGAGAGCGCGAGAGGGTGAGAGAGAGCTGAAGGCGGCATGCACCGCGGGTAGGGGGCTTGCTTTTAGTGAAGGCTATGGCGGCCAGGCGTGGGCACTTCAACTCTTCGTTTGTGAGCGTCCTCATCCACCAACTTCCCAACGATGCGGCCGTGCGTCTCGCTCGCTCTCCGGTGTGTCACCGTCCACCTGCACATAAAAAACCCACACCCATCCTATTGGCCCAATCACCTTCCTCCCTTCTCTCGCTGGCACCTGAAATCAATGTAATCAGTGAGTGCGTGAGTTCCAAAGAGGCTTGAGACAAGAGGGCTTACTCACGTCATAACAGCGTAGTACGAAATGATGGCGAGGGGAGTACGGAAATGTTATTCACTGTGGAACAGGTCATAGGACAGCGTGAATGTCTGTCAGCTGTCCTTAATTACCCCCAGCAATTACTGCTGACCAACAGCTGCCGTTAATTGGCCACAAATTATCCATCATGGTGTCGCCCCCACTGACCATGTGCAAGGGAGTACAAAAATTGTATCCATCGCACCCACTGACCAATGACCATGCGCAAGGGAGTTAATTTTCCATCCACTCGTGTCCTCAGGCAACGCCCCCGTACTACACCGTGGCCAATGCATTCCCCCACAAGAGATTGTTCTTTCTCTTGAGTTTCTTTGGTGAGTTCTCAATTTGTCACCCCGTGACAAATAAATACACTGCACCTTCCTTCAGCCCTGAAAGGCCGCTGAGAGTTGGGTTCTCTCCGTGGAACCGGCGGTGGATGAACAAGTCATTTCAATGAGATGGATTGAGTGTAGGCTATGGCATGTGCAAAACGGGGAATTAGAGGCGGGACCGACTTCAGATTAATAGGCCTATTGTAGCCTAATGTCGCCTTCACGGGCTCGGGACCTCTCGAGACAGCTGACGACACTGCTCACGTGACAACCGAGTTCTGGACTTTGGCACATGAACGCCACTGATCCCGGAACAATCGGAAATCATGCGTGTTTTGTTTTGGTTCGCTTTTCTTTTTTTCACCTCCACTTGAGCCTCCACACCCACGACATATCATTTTAGCTGAAGTAAGCTAAATTAAACAGTCAGAGACCAGCATTGCTGTCATATATGCATCTGCAATTGAATGACATCAACCGGTGTTGTTGATAGTTATTACAAGACGATATTTTAGCTTTTATGATACTGTTTACATGTCAGTTGCATGCATGGGTGCCATGTTGATGATGCGTGTGTCGTCACACAAAACACAAGCTCGGGAACTCGTTGTTCTATACTTCCGCCAGAGATCAACCTCGATCATTATCGATCTGACATTGCGTCACCAAATGTTCACTCCCACTTTCCCGATGTTTTAGGTCGGCTTTCTGGGGATTCTCGACTTTTTGAATGAGCTATAAATTTATGTCTGGATTGGTAAGACTTGCCTTTTGGAATTTCTCACAGTTTGCTTTTGTTTTGCCTCGGTTGGACACGACAACGGCTCTTCTCTCTGGAACTTCAAAATAAGGACAAGGGTTGTGTGCTCCATCATGTCGCTGGATGTTTTGGTGGACCTTAATTTTGTTGCGATATAATTCGATTGAGTAACTTGGAATGTAGGCAACAAAGTTTATCTCTTCAAAGCAGTAACGTGGGAAAGTGTCTCACATCGCTGATTTCAGCACCACACCCGCGTGGATAATTTAGATTTAAGAGCCTTATATGGACATGGAGGGAAACGTCGGCTGCCCTGATGACAGCGCTACACAGTAGAGTGGCAGCATTCTCAGAATGGTTCAATATAGGCCTATAGGCTACTTAAAAAAAATGTCGGAATAGCGGCATGTAGGAATAGCGGCGGACGGTGGAAAACGTGTCGGTATTCCGACAATAGACATTAACGTCGGAATAGCGGCATGTCGGAATAGCGCCACGTAACCGAGCGCGGTGTAGCCTAGCCTATGAACTAGCCTACTAGGCCTATTTATGATAGCCTATCACAAAATTGAAACATTGGTAATCACACCACTGTTGTAATAAGTATAAGTTTTACTTCTACTTCATACACATCTATGATCTAGAGAGGGGCAAAAAATGGAGGCAAAAACATTTAATAATTAAAATGTATTATTATTTTAGGCTGCTCCATTGAAACCCATTCATTTTTTTCACTTGCCTGTGGCGGTAGCCTACTGCAGCTGGTTGGCGATCAAGAGCGACTTTCGTCTCTTGACTGAACCAGTAGCCTACTTCTGTCTGTCACCTGTGATTTCAAGGTAGAGCTCGATGAAATCCTGCACCGCCCCGTTTTACCTGTAAACGTGAAAGGCGAGGTTTCAGGAAGTTAAGCATACACTAGAGCCTAAAGCAAACAACAAAATAGTAGCCTAGCATATAACATAATGTCAACGTGTTGAACTTCTCTTTTCACTTATATCAGAATTTTTGTTAATACACACGATGAACGAGTTGAAACTGCTCAGGACAGCGTGTTGCTTAATCAGCCTAGTTCTACATGTCGAGTTTGTGGCCTCTGCGAGTGCGAGACGAGGTAAGTCAAGAAGCTAAGAAAACCAATAACAACTCAGTTGGGGTTCAATAGACGTACGAGCTTACGTTTACTTAACGAATACGACACAAGGAACAAGTTTTCGTAGCTATAACTACTGGCTGTTTACTTCTAAATTGGCATACATTTTGTCAGTAGACCTAGAGGGTGCAAGTAGAATGGAGGACTGACAGGCGAAGAGAAGTCAGTAGGCAAGTAGTTCTATAGGTTCTTCAGACGTGTCTGATTTTTATTTATCCTTTCCGTAATGGGGAAGTTCTGATCATGTGTGATATCTATAGGAAGACATTTGCAAAATGGTATAGGCTAGCTTAGGGTGACCAGATTTTTGTAGTCTGAAACCGGGACACTTCGTGCGTGACTGAAGGACAATATTTGGCGGGCGGGTCTGGGGGTCCTACCCCAGGAAAATTTGTACTTTTTAGATGCCATGTCCTGCATTCTAATCGATTTTAGAGGGAGGAATGACAAATCGCAACTGACTCCTTCAGACTTTCTATACAGGCGCTGGCTGCCATTAATTGTGGCCGGTAAACATGTCACCTTTTCCATATATTTACCCTGATAGACATGGCGCAATGTAGTGGGTGGCCAAAACCGGGACATATTTGTGTCCCGAGAGGGTTTGCTCGGGACATGGGACACACAACTCCAAACCGGGACTGTCCCGGTCAAACCGGGACGTCTGGTCACCCTAGGCTAGCTAGGCCTATCCATTTTGGAACATTTTGGGAAATTGACAGTTTTCAAGTTGTTTAGGCCCACTTGCTGAGAGTAGCCTACAGTAGGGTCCCAGACAGCAAAATAATTGGGCCGGATCCGGACCAGATGTTGGCTAGTAGCATGTGTGCCTGATCCGCAAAACGTGTGTGTCCCAGTGTCTTTACAACCACTGACTTGTATACTATAATATACATAGTTATAGTATACAAGTCAGTGGTTACAACTGCCCGGCACCAGGCTGGATTTGGAATATGGACTAAGGACATCAGGGCCAGAACTGACCCAGGTCAGTCACGATGCCAAAACGTGGAGTGGGTTCGGCCCAGATCTGTACCTGATCCGTTATACACATTTGGGGCTCATCTTGCCCTGATCTGTGAATCATATTGGCCAGTTATGGGTGAGCGGTTAGGGCGTCAGACTTGTAGCCCAAAGGTTGCCGGTTCGAATCCCGACCTGCAAGTTGGTAGGGGAGTAATTAACCAGTGTTCTTCATCATCTTCCTCCATGACTGAGGTTCCCTGAGCATGGTACTGTCCCGCCGCACAGCTCCCTTGGGGTGCCATTGGGGGCTGCCCCCTTGCACGGGTGAGGCATTTGCAATTTCGTATTGTGCAGTGAACATTTGTGTGCTATGGAATGCTGTGTCACAATGACAATGGGAGTTGGGCTATCACTTTCACTTCAAATGTGGGTCTCATCTGGCCCTGATCTCTCTGGCTCATCTGGCCCTGATACATATTCCGGGATTCATTATTTAAGCTATGGCAAATAATGCATCCTGACTCACTGAAACACTCCATTGGTCTCTTCTTAGGAATACTGTGTGGGTGGGTCATGTCAGTGTCTGTGAATGTGCAGTGCACATTACCACATGGGCCATAAACTGGAGTTTACTGTAATGTTGCATCCTTTGTAAGTTAAACATTGGCAGGTGTCCACCTGTTTGGTCTTCCAGTTAAGCCACAGTACAGCCAAAGAAGTTCCTCAGTAAAGCTGCCTTCATTTTCACAATGATGTTATAAGTTAATAGGCCGATTGTAGCCAGTAACGTTGATGGGGATT
This sequence comes from Engraulis encrasicolus, assembly GCF_034702125.1. Taxonomy (NCBI): domain Eukaryota; kingdom Metazoa; phylum Chordata; class Actinopteri; order Clupeiformes; family Engraulidae; genus Engraulis; species Engraulis encrasicolus. Next base: position 52,698,949 of record NC_085861.1, on the reverse strand, counting down.
TTTGGTATTGGTATGGTAGGCCCTATGCGTGGTTTTCTTGTCACTGGGTGTCAAAGAGGTTTCAGGTAGCTTTCCCAAACATTGCTGTTATACTAGAAACTTGTCCTGCAACTTCCATCCACACAGACCTTTCAAGTTGGAGCACATTTGAATGTTAACGTATGCCTATGGGGGCTTTGGGAGCTCCTGCAACGAAGCTGAGGATTGTGAATGTGTACCGGTTGGTGGATCGGGGGGTATCAAATATCAGTTGGTCAATATCTCATTCTGCTGTGTTACTGCAATAGCAGGAAGGAGCTCAACTCTGGCATTGTTGTATTGAAGGCTGCACGATTATGGGAAAATAATCATCGCTATTATTTGGGAAATGATTGGGAAAAAAATGATTGACATATTGAAATCATGACTATAAATCACGATTATTCAACAATGAACAACTGAATTTTCTGCAGAATTTTATTTAAAATTACAAAATGAAATATAACAAAGAATGAATAATGAGTTGCAATAATTATGCAAACGGAAAAAGCAAGAAGCTTAAGTGGGCTTACAGATTTTTGGTCAGAAACACCAGCCTGTAATGCTCTGGCTTCAAGGACGCGATCATGATTAAGTCGATTTTCATTTTTTTAAATCGTTGCAGCCAAAATCATGATTTTGAATTTTCAATTAATTGTGCAGCCCTACCTTTACAGCCCTTCCCATAAGTTTAGGTTGCCTATCCATGCTATTTGAACAACGGTTAACTTAATAACCTGACTTGCAATTCATTAATTGCCTTCTTTATAAAAGCTCCAACCCTTCCAAATTAAGTTTTATGTTCAAAAATATGTTGCAATGTGTTGAAGAAATTCTGGTTATTAACTGTTGTTACAACAATATATGGATAGGTGATTAAACGTATGGGAAGGACTGTATTGCCAAGGTGAGAAGGGCGACGGACTCAATACCTACTCTGAAAAGAAGGGATGAAGGTCCGCAACACTGCTCCCAAGCTTTTAAGCTTAATTGCATCTCTCTCTCTCTCTCTCCCTCTTTCTCTCTCTTTCTCTCTCTCTCTCTCTCTCTCTCTCTCTCTCTGTCCATCTATTCTGTATGTATGCTACTGGACACCTTAAGTACCGTCTGGGTATATAAAATATACTCTACTCTAATCATGCACTACTTAGATGTGTGCGCGTTCTCTGTCTTTTTGGGTTAATGCAATTTCTACAATGAAGTCCACATAAAAATGCTTTCAGCAGCGATGACATTACTATCTGTCATAATACCTGCTGTAGTTTGATTATGTTGTGCCATTTTGATTTTATTTTGCTCTCTGTTCTCTCTTTCTCTGTCCACAGAAAGTCACACGCTGACATTAACTGTTGACCCTGGCACTGTGGTCAACATTAACCGAACCAGTGCTGATGGGCCCCAGTGCACTGTGTGCGTTGTTGAGGCCGGCCAGTCGTGTCAGCCCGAGGCTGTGCTGACCAACCCAGGCCCAGTCTCGGTCACCTTTGGCTGCAGTGCGCCATGGGAAATCTTCACTGTGGAGATTGTGAAAAAGTTAGGTGAGCATGAATAAGACAATTCCGCAAAAAGAGCAATACTATTTGATATTTTTGAATAACAGAACAACATAAATTCATTATCAGAGTGCTGCCAATGGCAACAGACTTTTGGACAAATTCTGTCCGCAAGGAATCCAGTCACTTTTTGTCGACTGGTTGCGTGGACCAGACAAAGTACAATGTAAATTTGGTTGTAAGCACAGTTTCATTTTCTGTAATCAGAACCATGCTAGAGACTTGCCCTATGTGTGGGTGCACCATGCAACTGTTATCGTAGTAATGCAGTAGTATGTTTCGGATAAATCTTAGTGTACTATGACGGCCACTTTCATAGTCTTCCATTAGAAGCCTTTCCTCAGCCTGCTGGTGTAGGAGAGCAGAATTCACTCTGTCTGATTTCGCAACAGGCAACAGCTCACAAACACACGATCACTATCACACACACACCAGCAGTGTATCACCAAAGTTTGATGGTTGTGTGGGTGCACCCAATGAGGGTCATTGTATGCCTGAAGGAGAACCTTGTAACTCTGACTGACATACAGTACACCCACTGAGAGTTGTTGCTTCCTCAGAAGTTAAGCAATACTGACGTTGCAATGCTATCTTACCTTAGGGCAGTTTGGCAATCAGTCATGTTGATGAAGCTTGAAAAGTAAATGGGAAGTGTGCCAGTGAACGTAATGATGCAGTCGCATCAGCACTGCTGTTGGAAGGGAAGAGAATTATTAAGAGCGTACAGATTAAGGGTATTGCTAGGCTGACGTGCTTGATGATTTTGAACTTGATGTGAGTCCATATACTGGAGCTGCAACCGTTTGACACAATTCAGGCTGTTTGTGTCCTTGAAAGCCCCATGCTTACAGGAGCCTAATATAGCATGTATCACTAACACATGTTAAGGAAACAATACAAGACATGCTGCCACCACAATGCCTGTTGATGTGCGCCACATCCAGGAAAGCCCAAAATGAGTTGATCATTCATGTTCAGTTGCCACATTTCCTTTTTTTAATCGTTGAGTCCTTTGTATTCAAAATATACCTTCCAGAATGCAAGAAAGAGCCCTGTCAGCATACCGTCACGGCCAAGGTTTCAGACTCTCTCCTGAGATTCAACCGAACGCTCCACTGGTGCCTGCGTGCTCCGGTCAGGATGACCTTCCATGTGGCCTTTGGTAAGATCGGCCTGGCGCAGATCCAGCCCCGTCACACGTGTCCCGACGAACACACCTACGACCTGGTGGCCCTGGAGACCACCAAAAACGTCCACCTGGGCTCCTTCTGCGCAAACGGCACCGTCACAGGGGTGCAGATCCTCAACGGGGGGAAGGTGGTGCTGACCGTGCCGGGCGGGAAGAAAATGGAGCCTCGCGTTTTCGACGTCTACTGGGGAGAGGACATCAAAAGTGAGTGAGTTCATCGGGAGGCAACACACGTTTCATGCACACTGACGCATATTATTGGGATTTCCAATATGCTTTACCGTCATCCATTTCCCATTTTGTTGGCATTGCAGTATCCATTAATGTTGGCTGATATTACAATTTTTTAGAACCATAGGAATCAAATAAACCACAGTGCATAAAAAACGTGGATGATTCGATGAAATCTATGTCTAAATATATTATCTATAGCCAGGTTCATTACCAGGTTTTTACCTCGTCAGAAACAAGTGCCTTTACTATGTTTACCTGCGTCAACCTTTTCACACCCCTACCCTGCCTGTTCCAGCGCTGGCGGTGGTCAACGTGAAGCTCCCCAGGGGCCAGTCATCCCAGGAGTTCTTCTCGGCCAACTATCCTTCCAGTTTCCCAGACGACGACCTCATGACCTGGAACTTCAGCGTGCCGCGCCACCACGACTCCACGGTCAAGTTCCTGGACTACTCGGTGCCGCACTGCCGCAAGAAGGTGCCGGAGGTGGGGTACGAGCGGGGAGGCGAGCGCAGGGTGCTCATGCTCTCACAGCCACAGCTGACAGGGGAGCGGTACCCCTTCGAGCTCACGCTCAGGAACTGCGAGATGGACATAAAGCGCTCCCGGGCCGACGCCATGGGACTTACACTGCACTTCAGGGTGTCTGCCATCAGGACAGGGAGTGAAGGTGAGACGGACACACAGACAACCAGACAGATACGGACACACACAGACACACATTCACAAGCTGTAGTTTCAGCCATCAGGATGGGCAGTGCAGGCAGACCACACACACACACACACACACACACACACACACACACACACACACACACACACACACACACACACACACACACACACACACACACACACACAAGCTGCATTTTCAGGATGAGCAGCACAGGTGAGACACAGATACAGCCAGATCCACGCATACACAGACGGACACACACACACAGACAGACACGCTCATACACAGGTGGACACACACGCATGCATAGGCGGACACGCTTGTACATAAACGGGCGCACTTCTTCACAGTCGTAGACAGACGGCCACGCTCGTATACACACGTGGTCTCCAACAATGTACATATGCCAATCAATACAAGTAGGACTCACCGTAGAGGACAAACCTATGTGAAGATGCTCACCAGTTGGGCAACAGAGGTGGTTCCCCTCCTTGAAGTGAGTAGAGTAGTGAACTGACGCTGGAGCAGAGATAAGGAAATGAGTCATAGCTAATGATGCAAGACAGGCAGTTCCAACTTCAAGAAAACCGTCATATCATAATGGCTATTGTATGGAATCCCAACTGCCACTCCTAGTCTTCATTTCTACCACTCTTCACCTCATCCGCTCCCACACCCCCACATTATTGGCTGAAGGAAATTAAGGACTTGAGCAACCTATACAAAATACACAATTATCACAAATTTACATGTATCTACCATATACAGTTAGAATAATAAGTATTTGATCCCCTGCTGAATTTGTTGCTTTGCCCACTAATAAAGGCATGACTAGTGTATAATTTTAATGGTTGGTTTATTCTAACATGGGAGAGACAGAATATAAAAAAGAAAATCCAGAAAATAACTTTTTTTTTTAGTTCCCTCCATAGGATTACTGTGGGTCTAATGTCTAGAGACTGTCTAGGCCACTTATGACCTTAATGTGCCTCTTCTTGTGCCACTCCGTCATTGCTTTGGCTGTATGTTGTGAATTATTTTCATGTTTGGAGATCCATCCATCCATGACCCACCTGGGTCATTCAATCAGACACTTAGGGACCAGACCGACACAGATTTCAATCATACCTGCTGTGCCTGTTTAGTCGCAAGGTAGAACCCCAGAACTGCATTTATGTGAATCTGACACCACTATTGAGGGAGAAACAGACTAGCAAAGGTTTACATATGAGGGTACGACACTATACATTCAGCCTTGATTATATCAGTCAGTGTAAGTCACAAAAAGATGTCTGAGGTGTTGTTTGAAAGCTCTTTCCTGGCTCTACAAGTTACACACACAGCATGGAATTCAACAACCTTTAGAATATGAATTGTGATACATTGAAAAATTAAAAATTGAATATCAAAAAAACGTGTCTAAACATAGCCTGTAAGGTCATAAACAACACCTGAAAATTGGGTGTTTGGTTTTTCATTCATTTCAGAGATACAGTTAATAATTATCAGGGGATCGAATACTCATTTCCCTCAATGGAATACAAATCAATTAATATACTATATATACTTTGAAGTTGTGTTCTGGATTTTCTTTTTGACATTCTGTTAGAATACACCGACCATTAGTGGGCAAACCAACAGCAAGGGATCAAATACTTATTATAGTGTATGTTGTTTTTTCACTCCCCATTCAACTCCATGACTTCATAACTCATGCTTGAAATATTTCTGACAAATAACAGTATCAGACATAAGCATGGATCAGGCACCTGCAAAATTTAAGATTTCCTCGTATGTCATTCTTGTGTCTCTGTGTGTGTATGCGTGTGCGTGTGTGGGTGTGCATGCGCACATGCGTGCATGTGTACTACTTACTTGATCCTCTTTGTCTCCGGTGGAATCTCACTTTTTGTCTTTCTTACTAACCGTGTGTTGTGCGTCTCCTAGTAAGATGGTTTTTGGAAAGTTCTGTGTTCTTGATTATTGTTTGATGGAATGTTATTCTAGATTTTCCAGGATTTCTCTTTTCCAGGTGTGTGTGCGTGTGTGTGTGCGTGTGCGTGTGCGTGCGTGCGTGTGTGTGTGTGTGCACGTGTGCGTGTGTGTGTGCGTGTGCGTGTGCGTGCGTGCGTGTGTTGTGTTTGTGCTCATTTGTGTTTTTGCTCTCTAGTATTGTGCCCGGTGGACTTCACCAAGGAGGACAGCCTGACTCTGCACGTTGCCAAAACAGCCAGCGACTCCACCTGTAAACTGAAGCAGGAGGGCGTCATTAAAGACAGCTTGACCCTGCTCCCAGGCAAGAAGTCCACCCTGTCCTTCAAGGACTGCGCAGAGGAGAACCTGCTGGTGACTGTCAATAAAACCATCACATTCCGGGACACTTTGCTGCCAGCGTTTGCTGGTACGTAATTGGCACTAGTCACATGTTGAGGAGGTGTAAAACCAGGGGGTCAGGATTTGGCTGGTTAGCTTTGCCGATTAGCAAGGCACTTCCTCGTCGCCATTTTCACAAATTCGCTCATTTCATTTACAGGTCTGAGGTTGTTGGGCACCTTTATAATACCTCCATGCATCCAATGCCCGTCTTCCATATAGCTTTCTGGTCAGTCTGTAACATGGCACGTAATTGGCGGAGTAAACTGGCGTTGGCAATGAGCTCCATGAAACTCCGTTTTGGAAGCTGAAAAATGTGTTCAATTTTGGCTGATTTCACTAGCCTGGCATTCCCCATTTAAATGACTGGGGGCGGGACTTATTCACTCTCACCAGGTCTTATACTACCTCCATGGTTTGGACCCATGAAAGGTGGAGGAAACGTGCTCACACTATTGCCTAATGATTTTTCTTTACGGTTTTAACTGGGTGCTGAATCCCACATAAAGCATAGCTGAATGTAAGAACTCAAGGACAACAACACACTCAGATTTGTTCTCTCTGAGAGTGCTGTCCTTGATTTCATCCATTCAGATTTTGGACCCAAAACATCCAATTGATGTTGGGAAAATGGCTAATATTACCTGTTATTTGTGAGGGGCTGATAACCATCAGGTTGTCAGAACAGCAAAGTTGTAAGCAACTAAACCTCGTTTTGGCTCAGCTCACCTTTCATGCATCCAACTCCGAACTCATGATGGGGAACCTATTTCAAGTCCATCAAGCTATTCAGGTTAAGGATAGCTTAGTCATGTATTATGTCTCAGGACAGCATGTGGAGGGTTGCGCTGCTTTTTTTCTTGCTTGTCTTTGCCTGCTTTCCCTGCTGTTGTTGTTGTTAGCTGCAGCATGCCAACACCTATAGGCAAGCAAAGCTTCCACTAATTTGGAGTTTCCCACATACAACAAACACAAAAGTTGAACGCTGGCTCTTTCTCCACAGCATGCGAATCTGAAAATCTGGCGAACTGCCCTACTCGCCCGGTTCCTCTGACGGTTCCTGCCTTGGAGAGATGCTTGCCCGAGTCCCTGAAGACCATCCACTGGAACCTGCAGGCTCCGGAAGATGGAACCGTGGAACTGTGGGCCTTCTCTGGAACTCTACGCCAGTCTCTGCCGGGACAAGAGTGCAATGGAAGTGTTGAGTTCCGGGTTGCCGAGGGCGATGGCACAGAAATCGGAGAGTTCTGCACCTCAGGTAAACTCAGGTCCAGATTGTGATGACCTTTGATTGGTCAGGTCCCCCTTTTTGTATATTTTGTCATGGTAGAGTTTGTCATAATTATCACAAATAAGGAAAACACATTGCCATTTTTCTTCTTTTCCTTTTTTTTTCACCATATCACCCACTCCTACCATAAGGCACCATCTCTGAGATACAGATCAACAGCAACGTGACTGTCACTGCCACTCCCAGGAATGACCCTTTCCTCAGCGAGACCTTCCAGACCTTTTTCAAGGTCTCCTTCACCAAGGACATCAGAGGTGAGTGTGCGATGAGGATAGAACAACAATTGCCCTAATTAAAGTGGTAATCATTATCAGAGGAGTCCAATTGAGTAACACACAAAACGCAATGTAAAACCTGGCTATCGCAACCTCAAATCTCTGCCAGCAGTGGTCTTGCGAACTTGCCTTACAAGCGGATTTCTGAGTGCAAGGTTGCCTGGCGTCCATAAAATGCCTACTGTTTGAACCTGCAATCAATCAGACTCTTTCCTTTGACTGAGCTAGTGCTTCAGTGTCTTAAACACACCCCTTTCAGATGTGGCAAATGCTTTATGGTGCCCATTTGCAAATGTTAGAATTTGATGGTGGTGGTAAGTATTTGTGAAAATTGCACTTTCGCACTATCGGAACATGAAAGGCGAATCTTCTCCTTGTCCGCCATTTTGAATTTCCAGAAATAAACATTTTTAGTGGCAAAACTTTGGTCACACTAGTAAAAATCTGTAAATTATTCATGAAAAGATCAAATTTGGCAATAGGCAGCATGGTATCAATGAGCAGCATACAGTAGTTACAATACCTACAGTGCTCTGTCCACCATCCTACACAGTCCTCCAAAAAATTTAGATACTAGAGGAACTGACTTAAAACAATTTAGTAGTGACTGGACATAAGCCTGGGCTCTCAGGCTTTCATGAGGTATGGGCACTTAGCAATGAACACCCTCTGTGGCTTCTCCACAGAGACGTATATCTTCTGGGTAAACCTGAAGAAGAATGCACCCTCCCGCTTGCTGGCTTCCCCCGGCTGGCCCGCCGGCATGAAGCCTGACGCCACCGCCTCCTGGATCACCCAGGTTCCCGCCAAGACTGATGCTGAGATGATCTTAACCAAAGTCACGCAGCCCAAGTGCCAGGACGGCCACACCATCATGCAGGTAAATCACCATTTTGGTTCCCATTTTGTCCAGTGAGTACAGTTGAACCTAACCTGGATGAACGGCAGTCTTCATAGACATCCTCACTTTGGCATTGTGACTAGGGCTGCAACTTTAGCGTGCTAATTGAGATTAATTACTTTCACTACAAATCAACACGTTATAAAAATCAACAAAATTAGTAATGAATACTAGGCATGTGTTCATAAGCTGCCACACCAAAAGCTTTTTCACACAGCTGTGGTGAAACCTCTGCTCACAACGTTCAGACAAAGTATTCATCAAGTGCACACAGCCTCTCTCTCTCTCTCTCTCTCTCTCTCTCTCTCTCTCTCTCTCTCTCTCTCTCTCTCTCTCTCTCTCTCTCTCTCTCTCTCTCTCTCTCTCTCTCGCTTGCTCACCCACACACACAGATGCAATTATGTGTGAAAACTGCTCCTCACTTCTCACATTTAAAAGGAGAGCTTTACCAGAGAGAGTAGAGAGAGAGAGGTTCCATTGGCCCATTGTTTCCGGGTTCTATTATTGCAAGGGGGAGGGGGGGGGGAATCCCCCTTTAGGCAGACCTAAGGACTGTTCTATTCAATGCTAGGCGTATTATGACACGCTCCTTTAGGCAGACCGGAACCTAGTCACGTTAGGTGCCCATAGAAACCTATTATGTTGGCATATCTCTATATACTTAAAGAATCTCTGGCTTTACTAAAAGATTTAGATTTAGATTTAGATTTAAAAAGTCTCGACAACGAACAGCAAGCACTTGCTAAACGCTTTGATTCCTGAAGATAAGTAGTGCTTCTCGTATTTTGCAGACAGAAAAGCAACAGTTTGAAAAAGTTAAAACAAGTCTGAAACTTTGTGCTGTATTAAGTACTCGTCCATGGCTGCTGTCCTCCTCAGGTGCAGACGAAGGAGTCTCAGGAGAGTCTGTACAGCAGGCGGGAGGATGAGGAGGGGGAGAGCGAGATCACCGTCCACGAGAGCTTCTACCTCAACATGTCCAACTGCCAGCCCGAGACGGGACACTTCAGTGCCATGTGGGAGACCAAGCTGGCCAGACAGAAAAGTATGGCAGTGGACTTTACTTTGTTTTTACTCCAGCTTATTGTTAACTTTTAAATTGTTTATGATGAGACAGGATGAACAGATACAGTTATTACAGACCTGTTTTTGTTACTTTTTAGTTGATTGTTGGTGGTAGTGAGATTTACGAGATTTGTATTTGTGCACAAGGATGTCGTGACACATGTTATGAGTTAATTGAGGGGTTCAGGTGCAAAAAAGCCCTCTTCTTTCCAGTGACTCTGCATGGCCTTTGTTTACATTTTTTTGTTCAGGTTATTTTGTTGAGTTTTTTATTTTTAATATGTTTGTTTTATTTGTAGTATGATTGTAAACCTCTGGCATTTTGGAGGTGGAAAAGGCACTGCTGTGTGAACGACTGAAATTTGTGTGTGTGTGTGTGTGTGTGTGTGTGTGTGTGTGTGTGTGTGTGTGTGTGTGTGTGTGTGTGTGTGTGTGTGTGTGTGTGTGTGTTCCTGTGTGTCTGTGTGTGTGTGTGTGTGTGTTCCTGTGTGTGTGTGCGTGTTCCTGTGTGTGCGTGCATGTGTTGCTACAGGGCTTCTCCTGCCCATCATCCTGGGTGTGGTTGGGGCTCTGCTCCTGGGGACCATCATCGCTCTGGTGGTCGTCTGTGTGGTCGTCAGGTGAGCATCACACCTGCACTTACGTCAGCCCTAAATCCTCTGTACTGCACATATTTATTTCTCCACCTGTGAAGTGTGAGTGTGTGTGAGAGAGGTGTACTATTACTGCACAACAATTGCCCATACTGGGACAAATAAAGCTACTGAACCGAAGCCATTTTTTCATATTTTATCTCTTCATAAATCGGGAGCAGGAAGAAGAAACAAGAGATGGCTGAGGACGCGGCGGCACAGCGAGGCGTGTACAACCCCAACGGCCACATGTTCCTGCCGGGTCTGCATGGGCCGCCCAAGACGGTGGAGGACGATGAAGACGCGCACATCTACGACTACATCGAGGACACGCTGGTCTATGGACACCTCCTGCAGGACAACGACGACAACACCGACCGCTACGGAGAGCCCATCGCCATGGACACCTACAAGCCGTCCAACGGGAACTCTGAGACCACGCCCCTCAAAGAGAAGGAAGCCAATGGGGATGGAGGAGGAGAGGCGGAGGTGGGCGTGTACAGGCCGTTTGTTCCTCTCTCTGAGGGCATTACCACTACCACCACTACTACTCAGGAGGACAAGAAGTTGAATACAGGCAAGAGTGAGGAGGTCTTGGGAGGAGGAGAGGGGAGGAGAAGTCCAGAGCCCCTCTCGCCCTGCTCAGAAGCCCTGCAGGTCCAGCAAGTGCCTGTGGATGTGTGAGTCAGTCAGTAAATCAGCATTGGAATGACATGTCTGTACGGATAGATGACGATGGGCTGACTGAGAGGACCATGGAGCTATGAGTAGGGGATGAATGGGACGTGTCTCCCCCTTGCCCCAGATTTCCAATCATCTCTCTTTCTCTTTGCTCGCTCTGTCTCATTTTCTCTCTCTCTATCTCTCTCTCTCTCTCTCTCTCTCTCTTTGGGGGCTCCATACTGTATCATGCCACGTCATGTTTGGAACTGCCCCTGAGCAGGAAATGACTTTGGAAACGTGAGCCAGGTACTGCACAAGCCCGGGCCTGACATCCGAAGACTCCTGCTCGTTGGTCTTTGCCTTATAAGAAATTGGGGAGATTTTTGTGCTTCACTACTATTGCCAAGGAAAGCTTTCCAAGAAACGGTAGCGTGCCGGACACTGGGCCAAATAAAGGAGATTAAGCCAAATCACATCCATGTTAAGGAGTTAGTGCCACAAATTTCCAAAGACATATTTTTTCTACATTTACAACGGCAATGTTTTTGGTAGCTGTCATTTATTTTGATATCTATTTTTTTTACTTTCATACTTTACTTCATACCCAAGTAACAGAGGGACTTTCCGACATTTAAAGGTGTACTGTGTAGGATGGTGGCCAGAGTAAGTATTGTAACTATTCTGCTCATGAATATTTACCAAGTAATAAAATAATATTTACTTGTTTGACCAAAGATCAGAACGTTTGGCAGCTAAACATGTATATTTTTGGACATTCAAAATGGTGGACATGGAGAAGATCCCCCTTTTCACGTATGAAAAGTGCCATTTTCCTAGCCATAATGAATACTTCGAATTTGATGGTGGTGGTAAGCATTCATGAAATTGGTAATAGCATGAGTTCTGGAAATAAACTGCTAAAAATGCACTGTGCACCTTTAAGGAAATGCCCCCTCCTCTTTTACAAGTATAGGCTAGCAAACATTCCCAAGTTCCTAGGTAGGTTGCAGGTCTTTTCCTCACTTGCAACATTTGAGCAATTCTGTTGGTGTCAGGGGTGTGAGGTTGTTCTGCGTTGAGAATTGGGTTGGAGTTCAAGGTCAATCAAGAGGGACCACACAGCCAAACAATTCACCTTTCCCAACTTGTGTAATATTATCATTTCTATGACAGAGAGTCAATCAACCTGCAGGTGTTGCATTCTTCCCAGCATGTGTAATACTACTGTGACTACTGTGTGAGCCGCATATTTAGTCAGATAATATAAAACAAGGCTCTGCCTGTCACACCTCAGAGTTCTCTTTGAACCGATTAGTCATAGGTTCTCAATCTCTCTCTCCCTCTCTCTCTCTTGCTCTCTCTTTCTCTTGCTCTCTCTCTCTGTCATACTCATATAAGCTCAGTGTCAACTGACTTTGCCAACCCACACATTCAGAATGTGTTTCTTTCATTGTCCATTTTCCTGGAAACTTGTTTCACAATAAGCAGTGAAAATGAACTTTTAACTGTGACACACTCCATTTATCAAGGTAAATAAGGTGTGTGTGCGTGTGTGTGCGTGTGTGTGCGTGTGTGTGTGTGTGTGTGTGTGTGTGTGTGTGTGTGTATATGTGACGCCAGATATGAGGTCAGATGGGAACAGCAGCTGCATCGTGATGATGCCCGTACCAGACTATGTGGCGTCCTGTTCATGCCTTGTGCAGAGTTAAGCCAATAGTTCTGAAAGTGGGGCTCGGGGACCCCTGGGCCTCCATGACGCATTGCCAGGGTGTCCGGGAAACAGTTTGTTACACTGCTACAGCATCAGGCCCGCATTTAACAAAACTAGCTTTTTTTTTTTAAACTTTTTTTTTTTACAATTTTAGTAACTGGTTGGAAAATGTTCTGCTGTAATAGGGGTCCCCAGGCCAGAAGAATGCGATGAGGGTATGTCTGAGGATATTGACACAGTGCAGGATGTCTCCTCTTTCACAATATGGACTTAAGCTTGGAACATTGCCGTAATTGGGTGATTTTGTTTTATTATTTATGGAGGTTGTAGTTTTTGTTTTAGTCATTTGTTGTAGAGTATACTTGTTTTCTTTTTAAATTTGGTTTGTTTTAGTAACTGTTTTATATCTTCGTTGCTTTACTTTAAGGAGGTTTGTTTCATATCTCTTTGTTTCAGGGAGTTTTTTTCTTGAGTTTACTGCACTGCTGGGAAATGTTTTATAGTATACTATAATCATTATTGACACTGTGATTTGACTGAAATGCACAAGGCCAAATATGAGGTCCACCTAGGCTTTTTTAAAATAACTTTCTTCCTGTAAGGAAATGTCTGTATATATTGAACCAAAATAAATATTCCTTGCAGTGATGTTTTATTGAAATACGTTTCATTTGCATCATTGAAGTAATTGCATACAGCACATTCTCTTCATAATGGTGAAGAAGTTGCAAGCAGCAAAGATCCTTCATGTTCTGTCATACCATAAAAAACGACCGTATGCTCTGACCTATTTTACATTACATTTTACATTCAGAATATCCTCACCATCAAACACTATCTGTCTCCATCACCTGGTCGGGCTTAGGTCACTCTTTCGTGCTTCATTTGATACCTCATTGGTCTTGTGGTCTTCATCCGTTATTTCCTTACCCCTCAGTCAATGGTGAAAAAGAAAGGCCAGCTTTGACAAGTATACTATCACTTCCATGCACAGATACTGCTATACTATGAGCTTCAGGTGATTATACTGGCCAACAAATGGCTTTTACTTGTATTGTACACTAACAAAGATCAAACTATGTTGAACTCGCACACAAAGGCTCTTTCAGCCCGGCAGCTGTCGTCAAACCACCTCCCAGTGTTGGCGGAGAGGGTAGCGCAGTTCTGGGAGCGACCACCGTCCGGCTGGTGAGTGATTTCGGTCTCCCAGTTCTTAAAGCGCAGTCCAGTACCACTCTGGTCAAACCAGTCTCCCTCCGTTACCATATCGTTGCTGCCCAACCAGATGTGGTCCTCCTGGCTGATGGTCTGACGGGCGTACTCGTGAAGTTTGTCGTTCTCAGCGCCGGACAGCGGAATGCTGAGGACTCCTCCCAATGCCATGCAGTCGTCGTTGGCGGCGTGGAACGTTTTCTTCGCTTGGTGCGCAAGGAAACACTTGCCGGGAACTTTGATGCCCTTCAGACAAACTGAGAGAGATGAGGAGACATGACATGAGTGGAAGAGCGTGATGTGACAGTAGGCGACTCTCCCATCCCCTCAAGCCAAGGCCCCACTGGAGGAGCCCACCATGAAGTAACGCATCAGCTTTGGGGATGCGTTTGAGGATGCGCGTAACCAAGGTGTGATTTGTCAAAAATCCAGAAGGGGGGATACTTTTCACATTTTAAGCAATATCAGTGGAGTTACATTAAAACACGAGTGAAATCTTGTAAAAGTGGATATGTGAAAACTAGAAGTGGGGACAATCCCCCCCATCCATCCCGTCCTACAAATCACACCTTGTGCGTAATCATACTTGAGACACTTTTGAAATGCCCAGCAACTCACTGGTTTGTATAATAAATGAATAGACCTAGGCTAATGTATTCAACTATAGGCTACATACAAATAGTACAAAGTCGTGAAGATTGTGTTGTGTTTGGAATAAATGCATACCTGTCTGTAATGCTTGCTGCTCCTTCAACAGGTTGATTTCCTGCATAATGATTTCAACCTGTTTCTTCAGCTCCTCGATCGCAGCTGTATTGGATCCATCTATTTTGGACATGATGGAAAAGTCAGCCTACCAGTTCATTTGCACTGCAAATAAAACAATGAACGCATTCTTTATATGAAAAATAAAACGGATTGAAATTTCATTCCTTTGTTCCTGCTGTTTAAAAAAAATAAAGGTGCACTACCTTTCTTTCCATTCTTTTTCTTGGATGACTGCTGAAAAGATGGCTGTGCAATGAAAAGGACACAGAATAGAAGCAATTTTGCATTTCTGAGATGCATAGTTGTAGGTGTAGGGGGAAAGCGTAAATTTCCTTGAGCTGGTCCAGGTCTCAAAACAAGGTTTGATTCTTTTTCAGACTCAGCGCCGTTGCCTGCGTGCTAAACCTGCTGTGGGCCATACCAACCACCAGAGACACTATTTAGACAAGCTTAGTGAGCGTTTGGGTGTCCAAAAAATTCACTGGTGCCTAATGAAAATATGCAAGGCATTCCACTTTAGTGCGCATTGCGCAATAAAATAGTATAGCCTCATATGTGTATGTATATTATATGTAGCTTATATTATATCCGTAAAACAGTAGTGAAGCTCTGAAGCTTTTGCATGATTGCAACATGTTCGTGTCCAAATAGCCTATTGCGTCCTCTAAGCCTACCTAAAAAGTGCTGTTTTATAATGCAGAACAACTTTACCTCTAATGTGCTGCGTTTCGTTATTTTGCCCTGTTGCGTTGTTCTGCAGGCTGTCAGATTACTTAGGCCTACTGGTAAATGCTCCCAAACAAAAAAGTATCATTTTATTGCTGATCTGGCATGAAATGTGTGCCTGACTCAAAATGCGAGGTCGGCAATAGGCAGCGTCAATACTGAGCTAAACAGAGCTCTAGCATTCCTGGAACCATTCAAAGACAGGCACGCACCTCGACGGCCAGGAGCTGTCGTGGGAACGCTCCTGCCTCCACTTCACATCTGCTTTCGTTCAGCTGCCGCAGCAACGGCGGCTACAACCACTGAAACGTGGCGCGCCTTGCATAATAATTGCCCAAATAACCTGCACATGGGTCGCATTGGTGGCGAGCCGTTGCAGAGGTTAAACAGGGGACATGATGCAAACATGCACGGACGTGAGTGCTTTGCTTCACGAGATTTCGACTTGTAATTCCACCTAAAAATATTGTGTTTGCGTCTCAGGGCACACTCGTTGGTGAGAAACTCCAGGACACTAATAGCGGGAGTCACTGTAAGAATGTTGTCTTTTTGATTTGCATTGAAGTCACACCACAATTGACATAATTTTGGTTTCCCACTGCACTAAGGCCTGCACAACCGTATCTCACTCATTTCGTGAAGTCTTCACGAAAATAATTTATTAATTTTCGTGGTGCATTCACGTTATTGCCCACCTTTCGTAAAGTCTTCACGAAAAATAGATTAATTTTCACGCTGCCTATTCACTTGAATTGCCCGACTGTTGCCTAGCGACCCACTACTTTGATGCCCTTTCGGTAGACATGGTAATCAAACATTTCAAACAAGCAACTTAGGGTTAGGTTTAGGGTCAAGGTTAGGGTTAAGGTTAGGGTTAGGTTTAAGGTTAGGGTTAGGTTTAAGGTTAGGTTTAGGTTTAGGGGACATAAGGCATAGCCTAAGTACCGAAAGGGCGTCGAATTAGTGAGTCCCGAGTGTATCAACAGTGTTCTGTCAGCACCCTCTCCCCGCCCCTGCAGACGTTTGGATAACCATGCCAGTGGGGCAATTCAAATGAATAGGCAGCTTGAAAATTAATCTATTATTTTCGTGAAGACTTTAAGAAAGGCGGGCAATAACGTGAATGCACCACGAAAATTAATACATGATTTTCGTGAAGACCTTACGAAAGGCGTGAGATAGGGTTCGCCTGCAATGCCCATCTGTGCCCTTTGCCTGGCATTTCTCTATGCAATGATCCGAGACGGATTAAGATGGCCTGGAGGTCGCTACAGGTTGCGGTGGGGCCCTCTGGAAGGCAAATTGCACAGTGCCATTACTACAAGCTAGGAATCATAGGCATAAGGTCTGCTGTGGAGATGAGATATTCTAAGACTTAAAAATGAATTGTCAATATCACGTGTAGTCTGAAACATTTGACTTTTGGCCAATTGGAGCCCCCCCTGGCTTCAGCCATATCTAGCCGGTGTGTTAATGTGGCCCTGGCAATGTCTCAGATCATCCATCTACCTCAGCCATCTTAATCAGTGCTGTACACTATTGATTTCCTCTCTGTCTCCTCATTGCCCATACCCTTGGAGATGGCACAGCCCCTGATAAAGGCATCTGATATCACAATCACAAGAGTAGGAAGAGACCAACAGACCATTGTGTACATTCTTATACGAGTTCCCTTTTTACAGAAGTTACCTGCTCGTTATGCAGGGTAATACATGTAATGCAATGCTCCTTAAAGGGGCATTCCACCGGCGGAGACATGAATATGTATTGAAAGTGGGTCATATATGTAGCAGAATAGTAGCATCAATTTCTAATTTGGTGCCTTCTTGGCTGAGAAAAGGCAGAAAAGGTGCTTGTGGATTTGTGACAACAATCCCCATAATGCATTGCAATGCTCAAGTTCCACGATTTTTACATCATTGTAGGAGGAAGTGTTAAGAGGTGAATACAGATTTCTCCTGTCTCAGGGGGAATTGAGAAAGTGTTGCACGACCATTCAAAAGTATGACTGGGTGTCTAGCAATGGAAAGCCTAATGCAAATGGGTGGAGTGTCCCTTTAACAGTGACTGATGACGGGAACTAAAGAAACACAATATCAAAAGGGGAATGAGAGAAATACTTTTAATGCAATTGCACGCTGAAAATGCAACATTAGCAAAATGTTTCAGTATGGCCATAGCAAGTAAATAAATCTTATGAGAGACCAGTGTAAACATGAATAATAAGAAGAACAGTACAGTGTGTGTATGGACTGGTAGGAAATAAAGCCTGTTGGGTATATTTTCCCGAATAAGGAAAACTCCACTGCCGTATAAAGACAACAGAATGCAGAATTGAGGAACCCTCCCCCAAAAGTAACAAGACATTTGGCCATATAATAAAAGAGGGTTTTTTTTGCCAAAAACACTTGTCTTCACACAACAATACAGGACCCTTCTATTTGGAGGTCTTGTCTCTACACCTCGCCTGTCTTTGGAGGCGACAGGTCTAATGTAACGTGAAATAAATAATAATAAAAAAGAAAAACAACATTGATTGTAGACATTCTCACAAAAAAAGAAAATAAACATCAAGTCCACAACTGGTCCACTTTAATGCTGTATAACTGAGTGTGTATAGAGAGGTTATTCAAAGTGTTATGTTGCTCTGGTAGAACCAAAATGAGTGTATATCCACTGAGTGTGTCAGTGCGCTGCCTTTATTGGATGGATTGAATGTGAATCTCTAGGACAAATTCTTTGTCTCTGAAAATTCAATGAGAATGTAGAAGCAACTATTTGTGTTGCAAACCTTTCAGGAACTTTCAGAAGCTGTCATCGTTCAGTCTGCAACTCATTACTGAAATGGATTCTGATGTTTTTGAGACTAGGCAAATTTGAATCATAGTTATATTTAATCTCGTATGTTCAATCATCATCATGATTGAGTCTCGGTTTACTATCTGTGGTGCAGTACACATAATAGAAACGATGCACAAAAGGTGAGCATAGGCCTACATTAAAAAAAACAAAAAAACATCTGTGGTCTTTGCAAACACACACACATATTTGTTCGGTACAGTACAGTGCATGCCCACAGTCATTCATTCCCTACATTTTCAGCTGCCCTCGATGCAACCACAAGACTTGGAATGCTTGTGCTTGTAACTGGTAAATTTCTCGAACTCTACCCATACATGCTTATTCAAAGCTCAATCCTTAGGATTGGAACAACAACACCCCTAAGACCTACCTAGGCACATCAAACCAGATAGGAGGTTAACCATGCCGTCGGCATGGTTTCCTTGCTTTCTGCTTTGCCATCTTCAGCAGACTGCTTGATGCCCACACTTTGGGATGGTAATACCATAGACAAATACTGTATATGGGTCAGTGAAGTTTTTTGGGCCCAGACGTCAGATGGTACAACCACAGTTAATGTCCATAAGTTAATTAGAAATTAGTAGTAAATGTACTTCAATATAAACTTTATTCAACAGACTCAGGGTCCAGATTCCCCTGTTCAATGAATATGCTTATTTGATAATCCACTAAAGGCAAATATCCTTTATTCCATACAATACATCAGTCATTCCTTTAAGCCATACAGTAGCGGCATTAGCTGTGGTTGCACCACCCTGAAGTGTGCTACTACTAAAACGCCATTGACCCATTTAAGTATCTTTGTCTGGATAATACTGCATCTACAATAACCTGATCAGCCTTGCTTTGCACAGCATGAAACTGACTGAACTGAATTCTGGACCCTTTCAATTCTGCACGAGTTGTATCAGAATAATATTTGTTTCAGTCTGAGTCTTGGGTTTCAACCCAATAACATTCAACTTATTGTCTAGGAACATCAGTACTAAGCAATGTGGGAATTGCATTAAAAAATACATTTTTATACAGTGTTAACTCAGTGTAAATTTACAATCCAAGTGCTAATACAATATTCAGCATAGTACTGTACTTTATACACTACTGTATGTATTTTCATTGTGTTCATTATTTTGATGATGACTAATGTTGAGCGTCTACAAAACTGTTATCAAACCAAAAAGTCCCTTAGTTGCATGGTGCAGTTGTGTGTTACACCAAATTAAATCTTTTCCATTTCACTGCAGTTAATAAAGAGTCCAAAAACTATCTTTTGAAGTTAAGAAGGTTGTGCATGTTTCACACAGTAATGTGTGTAGCATATTGCGTATAGTACATTGACTGCAAGGCTGAAATGTCTTTAGGAAGGCTCAGTGGTGTAGTCTACTTTTTTGTGGTGGGTATACTGTATATTTGAGATTTTTTTGAAGTGGGTATACTGTATATATTTGTGCCATTCAAAACAATGGATCAATCAACTTTAAGTGGGTATACTGAAATCACTGAAATTTAGAAGTGGGTATACTCCGTATACCCGTGTTCTACGTAGACTACACCACTGGGAAGGCTAAAATTATGTGATGCCCTTTGTGAAACAACCTGTTGAAACAATGCACATAAAACTCAATGTACAGTAGATGAGACATCTCATTGTAAACATCTTAGTTTTACAAGGTGTTATTTATCCTCTATACAACTTGTTGGGGACTGAGGATCTTACTTGTCCCACTGAGAGATATTTTGTTTTTAAGTGCGGTATTTAGAGCTTTTTGTTCCTTTTCTGAATTTTCTGCAATGCGATTGAGTGGTCCCCACTGAAATTGCAATGTTTGCTGCTGTCTCTGTTATTTGGATAATTTGGACTTTGTCTCAGCCTGCTTCAGAATGACAGGCTATGGGGACTCTCAATCCTGTCCTTAAACCCAAAACATTTGCTTCGAACTTACCACATGGTTAGTGGTTAGTTCACTGGTATTCAAGTTTCATAGCAAATTAATAGAAGCAATTGAAGTTGCATAGCAAAATATGGCTTCTGTCGTGTTTCACTCGACATTTTGTTAATCCAAGAAACAAACAAAATGAATCCTAAACTTCGTTGAGGATTAAGATCAACCTTTTGTACTACTGTAAATAGTTTACTCACTGGGGTGCCTCATCTACTGTGCAATCCGAGCATTGCGTACGAGAGGCTCCTTTGACCTTTCAGTCAAGCCCCACATCAAACTCGTGTCAGAGCATGCCAAAATATAATACAGTATGAGCATTCAATTCATTCAAAGGCAACACAAAAGTCTGATGACTGCAGCCTATAACAAAGGATGCTTTGAAGTCTGCATGGTATGCAGCACCTACACTGCATTGTGGCAAACATGCAGGACACAGTGAAAGCAATAATAACACAACAATGACCCCTTCATAAAAAGGCAAAATATCATGCTTGCATAAATAAGCAGGACACACGTGTGTGTCAAGTATGTACAAAATTCACAGTGGAAAAAAACTAAAACGTCCTCTGACTTGTGAATCAAGAG
Organism: Engraulis encrasicolus; assembly: GCF_034702125.1. Lineage (NCBI taxonomy): Eukaryota > Metazoa > Chordata > Actinopteri > Clupeiformes > Engraulidae > Engraulis > Engraulis encrasicolus. Next base: position 52,678,275 of record NC_085861.1, on the reverse strand, counting down.
TCTTTTGTTCTGCTGGTAAGGGTTCCTGTGATTATGTGGGGCAAAGCACTGTAAAAGAGAAAACAGAGAACATATTAGTGAACTGGAAGAAAAGTAAACATTTGCATTTTTGAACAGAACTACACTGGAGAATAGAGACCGAAAGTGAAGAGACATTTCTAAACCAACTACATTTTGAACAATTTGCCAATACAGGTAGGCTCATTCAACCATGAATAAACCCCCTGTTTGTCATTTTTGGGTAATGTTACAACAGATGCTATTCAATGGCCAATGACCTATACAAAATGGCAGAGTATGGCTAAAATATGCTAGCACATTAGCTAGAACATATAGGCTACACACACCAAAAGAGACTCCGACATGTGTACAGTGAACATCAACTTGACATTCCAGTATTGCATACATTTCACTAAATTATGAACCTTTAACTGAATAATCAAAATAAAAACATCAATACCTGACTGTGAGCTGACCCTTGAGCATGTATCTCTCAATAAATAAAATAGTCCCATCACACTAACCCAGACAATAGTAGATTGGCGTTGAAAACACAAAGCAATATGGTGGAGATTTTGGGATGAGTGGGTGCATTTTTTGGGGGTGGGAAGGAGCTCAAGCAGCATTGAGGGACCAATGTGTCGTAATGGAGGTGGAGGCACTCTAATAACACATGAAGGACTGAGTGCCACAGAGGTGCCGAGCCCAGTTTCAGAAAGTAACCTGCCACAAATCTGATCAAACCATTTCTGACCTCAACTCTCAATTGACGTGTTCAGTTCGACAGTGAATCATGCCCGAACCTAAACCAGAACCAATTGACATCTGAAAATCACAGCGTTTGGGAGCTTGAATGCTGGACCCTGTTTCTCGAAAGCATCACTGCTAACTAAGTTAGCAACTTACTTGGCTGCAATGCAATTTGCCATTGGCAACCAAGTAAGTTGCTAACTGGTTAGCAACAATGCTTTCGAGAAACGGGGTCCTGGCTTGTGATGCAAACCGCAAAATACCTCGCTTTATGTTTTTCTAGACAAACAGTGAAGACTACTGGTACATAGATGTGGGCAGGTTTATACAGGTCAGATAACAACTCAGCATGGACTCGAGTCAGTTCAGCAGTAAGCACTTTGGCTCTGAGTCTAACCGGTGGAGCACGTGGAGGACACACATGCACCATTCTGGTCGGCCTGAGCACAGCTAGAGACCACTCAAAGACAGCTCAGTACTGACTGAGCGAAGTCACTTGAGAGTGAAAATGTGGCACGGTGTGTATTTTCTGAACTGGGAGACTGACACTTCTGACTAAGCAGCTTAAGCCAGCTCTCTACTGTAAAACATGGAAGTCAACAGTCAACGTGTAAAGCAAGGACTCCTACAATGCTATACTGTAATTAGTAAGCACTTGGGAGTAGCAGGGAGGATTCTAGAAGCGACTACAGCACTGCTCACAGCTAACACAGCTCAGTCGGAAGAGGGAAGTCAGTTAGCATTTCGAACTGACTTCGACCGACACAGGTGTTGCAATGATAGCGACAGGAAGTGACGATAGCCACAGGAAGTGACATGGCACAGGAGAGGGGGGCGGGGCATTGCAGATGCATTAGAGCAGAGTGGCAGTGAAGGAGTGCTCCATCTACCAAGAGGGGTGCAATACATACAAACACACATACATCCACACACTAACTCTCTCACTCTTTTTTTCTCTCTTTCTCTTTCTCTCTCTCTCTCTCTCTCTCTCTCTCTCTCTCTCTCTCTCTCTCTCTCTCACACACACACACCAGCACACACACAGACACCCTTTCTCCCTCTCTCTCACACAAAGAAAGAAAGAAAGACAGAAAGAAAGAAAGAAAGAAAGAAAGAAAGAAAGAAAGAGCAGAACAAAAGACAGCCACATCCATCCACGTGTCCCACAAACCTCTGCATCTGTCCATCTGCTCATACCAAAGCTAGCATGGACCAAGTGGCCAGAAGAAGAAGAAGAAGAAGAAGAAGAAGAAAAGAACGAGAGAGCAGGGGAGGGGAAAAAAATAAAAGACAGGAAAGAAAGACAAAAGAGGAAGGCAAAGAAGAGATAAGACAGCAGCCGGGCTGGCCTGGCTGTAAACACATGCAGCCTGCAGGACTTATAGTACAGTACGCTTCATGAGAGAGAAGCATAACGATGCCTCAAAGATGAACAAGCATTACTGTACAAACGCTGGACAAGCCAACAGTACAACATGTGTGCCAGGCACACTCGTTACAACAGGCGTTACATTGGAGGCTATGTCAAGTCCAGCATCAAAGGTTAACAAACACATCATCAGAAGGAGAATGGCACAGTCCAGCACAGTCCGGCGTCCTACCTTTTAGGATGTAGTCTGTCAGGAGTGTTGGCACTTTGTCACTGTCGTCCCTCATGGCCTGTAGAACTGCACATTAAGGGGGAGGGGAGAGAGAGGTAGAGAGAGAGAGAGAGAGAGAGAGAGAGAGAGAGAGAGAGAGATGCTTTAAAATCCTGTACAATATAATATGCTTTAAAATCCTGTTCAGGTTACAGAACGAGAGAGAGGAAGGGAAAGAGAGAGAGAAAGAGACGGTGCAAAGCAACTTCAAAGTGAAAGCTGAAAGATGTTTTAGGCCAGGAACTCACTTTTTGTAAGGATCTGAAGGTCTTCAACTGATGGAGGGCCTCCTTTCCTGTCATACGGTATCACTGTAGTCAAATACTGAGAAGAGATCATACAACAAGAGTGAGCTAAAATAACACTCAAATACACAAGTAATACAACATTATGGAGAAAATGATTAATTTGCTTATGGGAAATTACGAGCAGAGCTCAATGGCAGAAATGTCTGAAGATTATTATTCAGACCAGTTGTGTTAATCAGATTAGTTCAGTTGTAAGCAAAATTACCTCTTTTTTGGAGTATGAAGAGGTATAAACTTTCATTCAAAAAAGCTGTCCTATACTGACTAAGTGTTGTTCAGGGAATTAATGATAGATCTGTAGATATGCTCCAAAAACAACATTGTTGCTTACAACTAAAACCTTCTGGTAGAACGACAGAGAAATGAAATGACAAGACAATACATAACCACCTGTTTTCCCCCGCCCCCAGTGCCAAAAGTTTGCCGGAAGCCATTTTGAATGGCAGTAGAGATACCCTCCATGCTGAAGCGCTGAGACAGGAGCTGAGATCAGGAGCAGAGACAGCAGGAGAGATCACAGCAAAGACACCAGGAGAGACCAGAGCAGAGATTGCAGGAGAGACCAGAGCAGAGACAGCAGGAGAGACAACAGCAGAGATCGCAGGAGAGACCAGAACAGAGACACCAGGAGAGACCACAGCAGAGATCGCAGGAGTTGAAGACATGCAGCAGGAGAAAGAGAAGAAGAGATACAAAAGAGCATGTTGAAGGACGAATAAAAGAGCGAAGCTGGCTTTTTTTAAAAGCCTGTTTGCTTTACCCTGGACACAGAAAAGATGTTAAAGGAGATATTCAGTAGAGATACAGGCAGCAAGATAGCAAAATACAGATACAAGCTTGGAAGATTTTACACACACACACACACACACACACACACACACACACACACACACACACACACACACACACACACACACACACACACACACACACACACACACACACAGACACACACACACACACACAGGCAGTCTTAAGGGTTCAATAGTTCCAGACTAGTGTCTGACGGCTTTGCACCATCGTGCAGAAGACATGAGGAGAAACATTTACGTGATGCAGACAAAATGCAAGACACAGTGCAAGACTTTGCAGGGCCATTGCCCATATGCAGTTAGTTTTAGAGCCCAGTGAGGCACATAAAATGACGGTTGCACAAGGCACAGCTTTTTCACTGGCAGAATACTGTTTTGTGTATTGGCATGTAGGCAGCACTCTTCTGTGGTGCATTTCTGGCACCCATAGTTGCTAACTTTGTTAGCTACTTTGTTGTTTGCAATGCAATT
>NC_085861.1:52641794-52669294 GCF_034702125.1 Engraulis encrasicolus | reverse complement strand
CAAACACTTCCCTCTTCAAGTTTTCTTAAGCAAGTAGGCCTAGCCTAAACTATGATAGTTTGCCCCCACCAGGGGTAGGCCTATATGTTCCCACAGCCCATTGGTCCCACAACGTATCCCTGCAACTCCATGTTCCCACAATTTAAAGAAATGATTCAAATATAGGCCCTATATTCCACAACTCCATGTTCCCACATTTAGTAAACTAGAGAACATGCCTTACTCTCTGCCATGAAACATAGGGCCTAAATTTCAATAAATGCTTAGAAATGTGTGAACAGGGAGTGGGACCATTGGGCCGTGGGACCAATGGGCCTAAAAATTAAAAGTCTTAGTGATGTGGGACCACCAACGGGCTGTGGGACCTATGGGCTGTTGGACCATAGACAATGCTCCCCTACCACCAAGGTGAGTAGTTCATCTACCCAATAACCTCTACCCCAAACTCTTCTAACTCGGCGCTCAATAAGACAAAATAGTCCTACATTTCCTATAGTTATATCATTTCCAAGACGTTATTATCGCGTAGTAGGCTATTATTTTATTAAAGAGCACTGAACGGAATGGACTCTTCTGAAAAAGAACACATGCTCGATTTATGACTGAAACCATAAAACGGTTAATTACAAGTAAGCCTAGTTGTAGTGAGTGATTTTCAAGCCGATTGGTGCTATTATGGTGCTTTGTTGTGGGCGAACCATATGTCACTGCATGTTGTGACCTGTAAACAAACTCACTGCCAAGACGACACGAAGCCACGTGACTGCTGATGATGGCACAGAAAAAGTGAACCAAGCGAGCTATTGAGGCATAGCCAAGACAACGTGCGTCTGGCTGTTCTAAATTTAGTTTGGCTACGTTTGACCACAAACAGATGGGTGCCTTTTGCGCTTGCGATATGAACCACTAAATAAAAGAACAAGCGACTGCATTTGCATTGTGTTATCGCTATCGTTTCAACTGGAGAATGTTCCCAGTGATAACATTATCACAAGGGGAAATGTGGAGGCGGTGCTTCATTCCAGGCACTGCTTTGATAATAACAATGTAGCTACTCCAGCCGCTATGTAACAAATGGGTTCGTTATAGCCCAGCGCGACAGTCAAACACAGAACGGTAGCTTTCTTGTTAAAGAATACGGTGTAAGTTCTCCTTTCCCTATTTTCTGTGATGTCAGCTGATTTGGGCAATTTGGTACGGGGCAGTTTCCCACATGCAATCTAATCTAACGTTATGTTGGGTAGGCTACCTTGGATTTACTTACTCGTCGTTCTTTAGGATGGTATCCTCGGTGATTGGTCCCACGGGTGCTATATAGTCCGTTTTGGTGTTGTAATTTCGAAAGCACACTGTCAACTTCTCGTCAAAATCGTTCACCAGGTCCTCCATTGATTTAAAACTACCGAGCTCCCCAGAGTAACCGTTATCGAGCTCCGGGAAGTCCTCTAGCAGACCCGTGACATCCTGTACGTTCAGATTAACTCTGTCCATCTGGTGATCCTTCCCAGACGCCGGTCTAAATTCGTTAAAATCCTGCCACTCGTCATCGAAGTGGGCTATCGGCGCCGCCATAGCTGCAGCAGCGCGGCTGACTGGCTCTTCCTTTGGGCCCTGATAAATGATGTATGTGGCGCTGGAATGTTCAACTGGGGCATCCTCCTCCTGTGCGTCCTCGCACGCGGCGATGACGGGAAAGTGCACCCCCACCCCACCTTCACGCCCACTACACCGCGCCAGTGCAAAATATCACCACACACATAATATTGCACATTGAAATTGTGTAGTTATATAAACAAATCCAAAAGCAATAACTCTTTTTTACCACTGCTTTTTATTGAGTGAGTTATGTATTGTCCATAATGTAGGCCTATGTATTCAGACAATTGCATTTTCCCCCCCCAAAAGGCTTATAGGCCTACATAACAGTTTTAATTTTCATTTCTAAAGACAAAAATAAGTGGAGAATAAATTCCTGAAGATGCAGACAGGTTATTCTTTGCAGATAGATTGCAGCACTCCTTTGTTTTGACGAATAACCACCACTACGAAACGACACTGCTTCCGCTGACAAGACAAAAAAAAACATACAAACGTTTATTGTTTATTGTGTAGGATGAAGTTATATGTCCTATAGGCTATAATCCGTTCATAGGCCTACCACAGTACTGCATACGTCTTCTACAACTAAATTTTCATTACATATCTCTAAACATGTATACCTACATTTGTGCACAAAACATAGGCCTACATCTTGGCTTTATTCCGTGAAATAATTGTTTCAGACAATACCAACATATTCCCCAGTCCTCACCAAACCACAGTGGTGTATATAGTCCTACCATATAGTATGTTATTCAGTTCGTCTGTTTGCTACAGCCTTATGCACATGTATAATAGGTTACCTTATCTCCTAGATGTTCTTATTAATTGGTCTTGTGCACAATGACATTATGTGTCAATGTTTATATGAAGGGTGTAGAGAACTGACTCTTTCTCTCTCTCTGTCTGAGTCATTCTCTGGCTATCCCATTCTTCTAGGTCTCTCTGTCTCTGTCTCTGTCTCTGTCTCTGTCTCTGTCTCTCTCTCTCTCTCTCTCAGGATGCATGCTGTCAGCCCTGGTATGGTGTCTTACCATCAGGTTGCTTCTTGCACTGTTCTGGGGACAGTGTTGGGGTTCTTCTTGCTTCCTGCAGTTAGTGAGCTCCAGTTCAGCCTCAATGACATACTCGGTCCCCGCAATGACCTGAAATTAACAACATACTCAGGATGGGATTATGAAATACAGGAAACACCATTCTGTTCTACTGTATTGTATTCTATTTTATTTTAGGCCACGTGGGTTCTATTCTATTCTATTCTATTTAGGCTTACAACCGATTTTGTCATAAGCGCTGCAACATAACGCAACAATGCACAATGCATTGGTCTTTTTTCTATAATGGGAGGGGGGGGTGCATTTTCTTCTTTATTTTGATAGGACAGTATGAGAGGTGACAGGAAGTGAGTGGGAGAGAGAGACGGGGGAGGATCTGCAAATGACCTTGCTGGAATTGAACCCGGGTCTCCGGCATAGTAACCTGACGCCCCACTGTTAGGCCATAGGTCCCAGACAATGTATTGTTTATTCAATTTTACATAGTGGAGTGGTATAGGTGGATAGGTTATATTATGGTCTTTAGGTTTCTTTTTTAACCCCTTAAGACGGGCCTTTATAAATTTGTTGTTACCAGTATGGTAATGACCAAGTCGTGGTGCATTGCTAAAGGGCCTATGTTGTGTCATAGTATTGTAGTGCTATGGTAGTTACATTTCAATGTCTATTACAGCGTGCCACTGCAGGTACGGTGCGCATTAATGGGCTACGGGCTTGCCTTTATCTCTGATAGGACAGTGGAGGAGAGACAGGAAATGAGTCTGGTGAGAGAGACGGGGAAGCATCAGCAAATGACCCGGGCCGGAATCGAACACATGGTCGCCAGCGTAGTTAGGCCACGACAGGGCCATGGTCATTTACTTTGCTGACCTGTCAAAACACGTTAAACACAGCACGGTTTTTCCATTCTTGGCTACTTCACCAATACCTCATATGAAGTGAAAAGCCTTGGTGTCATTATTGATTCTGCTTTCTCTTTTGACTTGCACATAAAACACATAACTAAAACAGCATTTTTCCATCTCAAAACCATCTCCAAACTCTGCCGCTCTCTCGGCCTCACCATTGCAGAGACCCTCGTTCATGCTTTCATCTCCTCTAGACTTGATTACTGCAATGCCTTACTCTGAGGTCTCCTGACTAAATCAATAAATGGATTACAGTTTATCCAACCTTAAGACCATCTAAAGCAAATTTGTCAATCTTAGGCTCAAGAGAGATGAACAGACCAAGGATATGGATCACTGGAACCATGTTGTGTGGTCTGAAGAGACCAAGATAAACAAATTGGCTTTAGATGGTGTCAAGTGAGTTTTGCAAAAAAGTGTATCATCTGGCTAGTCAAACATGGTAGTGGGACTGACATGGTTTGGAGATGCATGAATGCCGTCAACATTGGAAATCTGAATGACACCTAAAAGAAACATGCATGTCAACATGTGGCTACTGAAGCAGATCATGATACTCTCCATAGGATTTCATTCAAATCTCACACCCATCATTTTATCCAGACTCAGACTCAAAAATGTAAAATTTCAATGTAAAGAAAGGTTGAAACGCACACCGATGACCTCCCTTTTAATCCCCACTTTTTTGTGAGTATATGTTCAAACATTAATGGCTGTATTTAGATTTTTTTGTGAGTGAACAACAAATTTAAGCGGTTATATATGTTGTTAACAGGTCACTAATTATTGTGTCAAAGTGAAATTTCTGTAATGTTGTCCTGTGAAAAGATATACCGGTACTTACAAATCTGCAAAAATGTGAGGGGTGTACTCGCTTATGTGACATACTGTATCTGTGTTATTTTTGTCATAATGCTATATCTTTTACATCTATTGCTGACTTTAATGTGCTGCTACGCCTTTTAACTTGTATTGCTGATATGATATGACTTTTGTTTCTTTTTTTAATGTTTTAGTACTTATCTATACAGTTTTATATCTTACTGCTGTTTTAACAGGCTACTATTTTAACATTCTGCACTGCAAAGTGTCCTTGGTACCTTGAAAGGTACAAATAAAATGTATAAAATGCATTTTTAAAACAAAAGCACATATCTGATAGACAAAAATGTGGCGTACCAAAAACCATTCAATGTCAAGTAGTGCTGATGACTGGCCCTGCCGTGGCCAACCGGTAGGGTACTCGTCTGCCATGCGCCCAACCCGGGTTCAATTTCCGACTCAGGTCCTTTGCCGCCCCCTCCCCATCTCTCTCCCCATTCACAACCTGTCTACCTCTCAAACCATCCTACCATAGTAAAAGACCAAAAAAGACATCTATTGCTGATGACTGTACCTGAATCGTCTGGTAGTTGTAGTTCAAAAGCTTGAAGAGAAACTCCTCCTTGGAATTGTGGTTGTAGATGTTTAAGGCGTAGTCTGCGGCTTCTTTGGCCTGCTCCGGGACCTGACCTGCCCCAGCTGATGTGCTGAGGGCAAAGGTCATACAGATGAGGAGTGCACCCCAAAATGTAGCCATGATGCCAAGAACCCCAAAACGTAGCCAATTTCACACTATCACTCTATCACACTATCAGTCAGCCCAGGTGTTTGTCTTGAAGTGCAGTTCAGCTTCGTTTTATTCAGAAAAGGAGCTTTTGTATTGGGCTTGTCATGCCCTGTGTGTGTGTGTGTGTGTGTGTGTGTGTGTGTGTGTGTGTGTGTGTGTGTGTGTGTGTGTGTGTGTGTGTGTGTGTGTGTGTGTGTGTGTGTGTGCATGCGTGTGTGCAGGGAAGCCAACAGGCGGGACAAAGGGGTCAATTGTCCCGGGCCTAAGGAGGGAGGGGGGCCAGAGTTAGGCTCTCATAGCATTGTATGCATTGTGAGGGGGGCCCTTTCAGATGATTTTGTCCCAGGCCCGGTCAAAGCTGTCAGCGGCCCTGCGTGTGTGTCTGTGATTTGCACTTTCTAGACATAGGAGGTGTGCCGTTACCAAAGAGTCTGAGTTTGATCAGTACATTGGTGATACTCGCACCTGTGTTTTCTGCTCACACTGGTTTTTCCAATAAGGTCCTCAAACACAAGTTATGAGAGATAGCATTCAGGCCAGGCACACAGCTTTTATTACGGCAAGTGTCTACTGTAGTCATACAACTCCATCTTTGTCAAATTCAGTACCAGTTCTCATTACTCACACATCCCATCTGCTGTGTGTGTGTGTGTGTGTGTGTGTGTGTGTGTGTGTGTGTGTGTGTGTGCGCGCGTGCGCGTGCATATGTGCGTGCATGTTTTTCGGGATGTCAATAGAGCCTATTTTGTCCTAAGGGGAGCGCTATGTTCCACTTAGATGGCTCCAACCACAATGCATTGTGGCTCTACCTGCTGGTGGAACTTGAGACTGCACCCCTCAACAACAACAATCCAGCAAATCAGCAGCCAATGATGATAATAACCCGGTAACACTTTACTTGACGAAGGCATCATACGTATGGCATAACAGTGTCACAACATTGTCATAATGCAGTCATGCATGTGTTATAAACATTATGTCAGTGTCATAAACATTGTATGCCTTTGTCTTTGTGAAATTCGGTTATGACAAAGACAGGCCAAACAATGTCACTTTCATGGCCATAAAACGTTCATGACATTGGCATTATGTTTATGACTCCGTTATGTTGTTTATGAAACCGTTATGTCATATGTATGACGTCGGCGTCAGGTAAAATGTAACCTAATAACCAGCACTCAACTGGGTCTCTCTCTCTCTCTCTCTCTCTCTCTCTCTCTCTCTCTCTCTCTCTCTCTCTCTCTCTCTCTCTCTCTCTCTCTCTGTCGTTCTTGTTTTCAACATCCTCTGTAGATATTGAGTTGCACCAATACAAGCAGGTTGATTATCTGCGTCTTTCACATGCTGTGCAATAGATGTCCACCCTTGTTGGTGGAATGGCATCATATGACCTCTAATTCCAGACAAAACAAATGCAGTCTTGCATCATCAACCCCACCATCAGTAGACTACTCTTGTTAGGGTTGCCATCTCTGTCTAACAAAAAATACATGGAAACAGATGCCCTGCTGCCTTAAATTTGTGAGTTAACTCAACTCAACTCAACTCAACTAAGAGAACAGGGTGACTTACTTTTTTTGTTTAACTGGCTGCAGTGTTTTACAGTGTACTGACCAACCTGACCAACTTGACTGCCCTGGATACTGTATCTTATACATTAGTCCTGTTCTTGTCTTTTTGTCTTTGTCCTATTTGTTCCCTAACTGTTAAAGGTTTCAAATGTTAAATGTTTCACATTGCTATTTATTATTATACACAGTTATTGGTCCTGTCTTGCACTAAAATGTCTGTCCTGTTAATGTCAGTCCTATATCTATGTCTTTGCATTAGATGAATTAGATACAAATTAGAGTAGATTTGGCATTGTCCTATCGGGATATTTGTTTTCACATCACATTTTTTTTCTTTTTCCTGTGCACCCTCTTTCACAACCATAGTCTAGGTCTCAAGTGTCCACTTTATTATGTAGGCTATCAATAATGTTCAGAGTGGCGACATATTATTTTATGCCATGGGAATATTGTTAGCGTATATGTTTTGGTGCTGTACACACTATTCAATTATTCAACTAGAGTGGTCACTCGGTAGAGCACAAACCTTCGCCTACGCCACTTATTTTTTTCTGGCCATCTTCAGAATGTGGGGCACAACATTCTCCAAATTTTGGTGTTAGTTTCATGTAAATCGGACCGGAGTATCGTAATATTACATTTTTGGCCCAGTCTTGACCTCTTATTCAATTCCGCATGCACACGTTGTTCTGGCATATAGTGCTTGGCAAAGAAAAACGTTTTTGACCTTTTCGTGACCTTGACCTTGACCTTTGACCCAATCACTCCCAAAAAGTAATCGATTGTTCCATGGGTCATGACCAATCATCCCACTAAATTTCATAAAAATCGACTGAATTTACGTTTTTGACCTTTTCGTGACCTTGACCTTGACCTTTGACCCAATCACTCCCAAAAAGTAATCGACTGTTCCTTGGGTCATGACCAATCATCCCAGAAAATTTCATAATAATCGGCTCAATTTACATTTTGACCTTTTCGTGACCTTGACCTTTGACCTTTGACCCAATCACTCCCAAAAACTAATCGATTGTTCCTTGGGTCATGACCAATCATCCCACTAAATTGCATAAAAATCGGCTCAGTTCTGTCTGAGTTATACGAAGTACAAACAAACATTTTGACCTTGACCTTTGACCCAATCACTCCCAAAAACTAATCGATTGTTCCTTGGGTCATGACCAATCATCCCACCAAATTTCATCAAAATCGGCTCAGTTCTGTCTGAGTTATACGAAGTACAAACAAACAAACATATTCACAAATAAATACACGGCGATCAAAACATAACCTTCTGGCGAAGGTAATAATAATAATTATTAGGGCCTACCTCCGCCAAGGAGGTAATGTTTTCGGTCGCGTTGGTTTGTCTGTCTGTTTGTTTATCTGTCTGTTTGTCTGTCTGTTGGTCTGTCTGTTTGTCAGCAGCATAACTCAAAAACTAATCAACATTTTTGGACGAAACTTTGTGGGTTTGTTGATAATGACCCAAGAAACATGTGATTAAATTCTGGTGGTGAACTGGATCACGAACCGGAACCAGGACTTTTTTAAAGATTATGTTAGCAGGATAACTCAAAAACTAATCAACTGATTTGGACAAAACTTTGTGAAGCTGTTAGTAATGACCCAAGGAACAAGGGATTACATTATGGTGGTGATCCGGATCACGAACCGGAACCAGGACTTTTCAAAAGATTCTTCACTATCTAGACGCCCCCTAGTGACCAGAAATTTAATTGCGGGAACAGCACAAAAACAAGGCAGAAAGACTTAGGGTGTAATGGTCAAATGTATCAAGCAGCTTCCTTGGCGGAGGTCTGCGCTCTGAGGTCTGAGTGCTTCTAGTTTATTTTATTATACTTTTCCTGGTGGCCCTGAGGGGTTCCTGGCCCCCATTTTGAAAACCTGAATAAAGTACAATTTGAATATTTGTGTTTGTGTGCTGCAACAGGTTGTATGTAAATGTATCCTCAGGGAAATCTTTCCAAACACTCTTATAGTCATAGTATATAGTTAGTTATGAATGTCAAATGAACACAATTTGTATTTCAGAAGAAAAACTAAAACATGTTAAGTAGGGATTAAAAACAAATTGCAGTATGATGCTGAAACCAATTTCATACGGAGTGCTTGCATTTATATCTTTCTACCACTGAGGGGCAGCAGTGCTCCCAATGACGACAGTCACTCACAATCAAGATAATGCTTCCCTCCCACCAAACGGACCAAACCTCATGGATTTGGCACAAGTCATGTTCCATCAACACGGATATGCGGCACAGGTGTTAGGTTATCAACCGCCAGTTGTGAACAAGTACCCCAAATTTTAGGGACTTTAAACTCACACCCTCACCCTCCGTTGTCTGTGTGTTCCATTCACTGCTGATTGGGAGGAAAGTCCCAAACTGGCCCTGGTAACTGGAGGCTTCTATAGCACAGCATGGGGGTGAGGGCAGAGCCAAGCCAGAGTAGATGACTGACATAAACTATACCAGACAGCTACATCCTATTTTGTTACCTGTCATGACATGAGAGATTTAACCAGTTTATTACCTTTGTTGGTAACACTTTATTTACGTTTCAGATGTTAGGCACAATGCATGTCTAGTCATTGCCTGTATACATAGCTTATAAGAGTTTAAAGCAAAATCAAGGGCCCACTGAGTCTTCATTAGGCCTACAGCTATATCATAAAGGCATTATGGCAACAAACAAGAAATTTGAGGCGCAGTTGGTTGCTCACTGACTGCCGATATTGTTGGGAAGAATTAGGAGTGTTCTCTATCGTCCAACAATGGATTGATTTAGTAGAGACTTTATAAAAAAATCTGGTGTTTTTAAAAATCATGTTTTATCCACGGGCCGCACTGAGTGAAGAGGCCGCATGTGGCCCCCGGGCCTCCAGTTGCCCATCCCTGGGCTAGACAGTATAGCCTCGACACCATGGCAGTACTGTAATAAGGGTGTTTAAAGTGTCAAGTTATGTGATGATCTCCATCATGCTTGGCCTATAATTTATTTTAATCATTGAAGAATTACAGTCATATCAATGTTGTGCTGCAAATTGTGATTCAGATTTTTTTAAATGATTGTTACCTAGCCTCCCATAGTAATAATAATTAGTAATACATCAATTTTATATAGCGCTTTTCTATATACTCAAACACGCTTTACAGATCATTTAACACAAAATAAAGACATACAAAGACATACAGAGACTCAACAAAACAACAAAGTAGACTGCGGTGGAAGAGAAATGTCCATGTTGATATGGAGCTGTAGGTCGGATGAGAAACCAAGACGGGGACAGCGATGAAAATGGGGATAGGTAAATCCCGAGCCTCCGAATGTGGCAGCAAGTTAGGTTTGAGGAAGACAGCCGAACAAGCAGGTGAAGTTTTAGTATCCGGAACCTATACCTGTCTGAGCCTATATGTCTTGAAAGCAGTAGTATGTCAGAAATTGGGAAGAGTCATACTGGGTTGAATTAAATTGAGCATTTCCCACATTAAAACTATGGTGAGAATAGACTGCTGCTGGCTCAGCACCTGAACGGGGAAGTGTCACAGCAACAAGGTGTCCAAGATAGCAGCTTCTCCATCCTCCACCCTTTCCATAACCACAAGATATTTTCTTATTTGGATGATAGCTTTCAGGACAAGAAATGCATGAAGGACCCATAAGATCACCAAATTCAACATTTTCACAAGTAGCATCATGAGATACAGTGAATGCATTTCAGTCATTTTAAAGAATGATAACAAAAGACAACACCCAGTAGTAGTAAATAAGAGCAATCAATGAATGAAGTGGTTAGGTAGCCAACAGAAAACAGACATGTTACAATTTTGTTATTTTAGAACATACAGTAGGTTATTGTCAATAGGTAACACTGAATGTATGGTGTATTGCATATGGATTATTGATATTGTTCATATATAAGGGCCCCTATCACTCCATATTACACTAAGGCATTGACAGACATAGGCTACATATCTCAACACAACATTCAATATACTTTGTAATGGTCTTATTGGGGTAACTCATTCAAGTGGTCAATGACACAAAGATCATTCACTTGATTGACTATTCATTTAATTTGGGCTCTTTCTAAAATCATTGAGGGGGTCCTAAGGAGGCATCGTGCAACATTTTGTCACCTCCGTAATAATATCAAAACCCACCGTTAAGCAACTCCACTAGCCTGTTGAAAGTTTTGCAACTGTGGCAAGTTACTTGAATGAACCACTGGGGATGTAACGTTGTGCGTACAGCACCAAGGGAGATCCCCGACTTGCACGAGAAACAAAACTGCAAATCAGATGGTTAATGCGCCACGGAGAAAGAAAGCAAAAGATAACTCTGCCTCCAAACACTTTGTTGGGCACAAAGGAGTGGCATGGACCCATGGCGTGTATTAGTCGCCTGGTACAATGGGTAGAGTCACGGTATAATCCCCGTACGAGCGGGACGTGACAAGAATGGTATAGGCTACTTCCAAGTTCGAAGTGATAGTGCGCGTTCTTCCGGGTTGGACGCTGGCCACTATCGACCAAAATAGAGTGAAGTCACAGAACACACCTTCATTTAAAATATGAAATGCCCCATCAACAAGAAATGTCTAATTATTTAGAATACGATACGAGTAGACAACATGTTTGTTCTGTGCATGACACCTGTTCCGTGCATGTAGATTCTTCAAGCGAAATGCATATGGCTTTCAAAGATTATGCGTGCGTAAATGCAAAATTTCGGTAGCTCATTCGACAGCTCGTAAGTGTTTTTCATTCGCAGCTCGGCGGCGTAACAGTTAATTTCGCTGAGGGGAAGCCCCTGGGCAACATCATCTAATTTGACGTTAATGGGGGGAGGGGTGGAGGGGGATGAACTTCATCAACTGACTTCTTGATTTGTGATTAGACCATATGATGAGCGAATTGCTTGACTACACTTTGCCTCCTCCTCCTCAGTCTCCTACTTTCTATCCGAGTGCCAGAAATGACCGTGCACTTTTCACTCCCATGGCAGTGGTTTAGGATTGTGCACTGATGACAATTGAACTGTCACTTACATGGTGCCAAATTGGACTTCCTGTCTTTACTCTGTTGTATGTCTGTTTCGTATTATTTTAAAGTTTAAATAGCAAAATACACGGTCTGTTTGATCAGCATGCTTATGCTTCTTGTTTGGATGTGCAAATAATAATTTGTGAAACGTTCCTCCTGGTAGATGGACTTCACATGTGATTCCCTATGCTGGTCCTTCACTGGAACAGAGCATTTCGCACAAGGTCGGATGAGCTGAGACAAAACAACCGGGAGCTTTCGTGTCATTTTAGGGACTTACAGTCAACTTCATGCCCCAAATCATGACAATGAGTAACCAACAGACTCTGTCACCTGCGCCTCTGGACCTGCGGACCACGACCAGAGGACGCGAGAGCGGCGCCGACAGGACAGCGGCCAACACAGGTCGCCCTGGAAACAGTGCTGAAGTGAAAGCGGAGTCACCGACTCACCGGGGAGACTGTATGAATGGAGCCCGGATCCCCAGTATCGAGCTCGAGCACCACCGCGAACTGTCACATGGAAAAACAGAAAGAACTGACCACACAAATGTCTCGGACTCCTTGCCTCAAGTCCGAATAAAACCCGAGGCGGCATCTGAGGACACGCTCGCTGCCAGATCACAGGACGCATCGACATCGAGACTTCCCTTTAGGAAACGTCCTTATCCTGCTGGATCGGACACTCAGACTCAGTCCGGCACAGTATCCTCAAAAGACTTTACCAATGGCGCGAAATCTCCTAAACGTGCTGTCAGCCCACCTACAAAAACAAACGGGCATGATGACCGCACACGCCGGGACGTTGTGGACAATTACGCACAAGACACCACCAGACAGTTGGACCACCACATGTTCAGTGAGTTCCATATTTGATTTATCATGATGCGCATTACATATGCAATGATACTAACAGCATAATAATAGCTCCCCAATTGGAATGACGGTAATTCATGTAGCCTAATAATTACTTAGTGGACATAATGCACAAACGCAGAAGGATGTTAAACGCAAAAAGAATGCGACCAGACACGTAGTGTGGTTTACAGAGGTGAGTCAGCCTATGGGGGATAATAGTGCAGATTGCGTAGTCATGGCTTGTCCAGACATTGTGAAACTGTCCACTCAGTTCATCATCTGGAACAAGTTGTGTCAGTAGGTCAAAGTGAGCCCCTCTTGTCCCTGTCACAACCTCATCTCTGGAAAAACGCGTCTTCAATTCAAGCATTCACTTTCTGTATAGCTATAGCTATGCCCCATCATCTACCAGTGGCAGGCTGGACGTTTGTGAATAGGCTGGCTGTGTGTCATGTTTGCCATTCATACTGTACACATCAGATCTCGCCTACCAGTGGGTAATTTGATGGTGCAATTCATTCTTTGTAAGGTGATGGAGAGGTGTGAAGATAAGGCAGTGGGAAAGTCTGAAATTGGTCAGAAAATACACTGTGCAATGTACTGTTTTAATATTGTGAACAGCAGCTGTGGCCTAATTGCTAGACAGTTTGCCGTTGGAACTGAATGGTTGCAGATTCCAATGTCACCCTTACATCTTCCTACACCCTTAATCCTTGACCTAATCCTTTAACCAGGCACCTAACCGGACAATGGGACTGTACAAATACCCAGGAATAAAGCTATTTCAGTAGAGGTGTTAGTGTGTGGTGAAGGCCTAAGTGTAATAACAGAGCTATTCGATACAGATTTATTGTCCCCGTTTGGCAACTGTAGCCTATTTGCAGCACAACCGCTTTGGCACCAAAAACATAGACACACAGACAAGCATATTAGACAGCAACAGAAAGGACAGTGGATACTTAATTTTATTTGTTAATTTATTCATTAATGGACATTTCTGATTTTATTGGGCAGTCATGGGTAAGTGGTTAGAGCGTCAGACTTGTATCCCAAAGTGTGCTGGTTCGACTCCCGTCCCGCCAGGTGTGCACAGTGAGCACTGTGTGCTGTGACACAATGGGAGTTGGAATTTCCCAGGTGGGCTTTCACTTTCATTCACTTGACTATTGGAGACAGGACAGCGAAGATGGATACAGGGAAGCATTAGAAGAGCAAGAGATGGGTGGGGGGGGGTTGGGTCCCGAACTTGGGTCCCAGTCTAAATTGCATTCATTTTTGGGCCTTTTAGTCTTTCCTAAGATAGGGTAGACCAAGATGAAGACAGGAAATGAGGAGGGGGTCAGGCTAGGATTGGGACATGTCCCTGGCTGTAATTAAACCCTGCTCCCCCTGCATATGAAAGCCCACCTGGGAAACTCCAACTCCCATTGTCATCGTGACACAGCACTCTACAGCATACAAGTGTTCACTGCACACATCAAAATTGCATTTTATGCCTCACCTGTGCAAGGGGGTAGCCCCCAATGGCGCCCCAAGGGAGCAGTGCGGCAGGACAGTACCATGCTCAAGGTACCTCAGTCATGGAGGAGGATGGGGGAGAGCACTGGTTACATACTCCCCTCACCAACCTGGCAGGTCGGGAGTTGAACCGGCAACCTTTGGGCTACAAGTCTGACACTTTAACCACTTACCCATGACTGCCCTTCATGGCATGGCTGCCTTAGCACAGTGTGCCACAGCATCACCCATTACCTCAATAGTTTAATAATGTACATGTAATGAAATTAAATGAAGTTGGCTTTTTGATGAATGAATGAGCTGAGAGTGTGTGTAATCAGTGTAATAAGATGATATAATAATCAGTTGGCCTATAGTGGGGTTTTGTTTGGGGTTTTGGGTTAACCACCCACTGCACATTTCTCAACAGTGGCTGTGATTTCAGTAAAAAGAAGAGCATGGAACTTACGGTAATATGTATCGGCTAGATGAATACTGCAAGTCTGGTATCCCAAATGCCTTAGCTCAGCTTTCGCAGCAGAAGAGCCAGATGCAAAATATCACAGAGTTTTCAGGGGATCATGTGAAAGACGACCACACCAAAATCATTTGAATGACAACTTTAAGTCCGCTGTGGGGACCTTGGAAATTTCAACTGGGCCACACATGGCCCGCATCTGGGCCGCAAGCCGCTCGTTGAATAGGACTGCCTTCTCTGCATCCAAATTCCTACACCACTATCCCTCTCTACTGTGTATAAAATGGTGTTTTAATATTTCAGAGTAAATCCACATAGAGTACTTACAACACTTTGTAGAGTCAAATTACTCCAACATGGAGTCAAAAGTCAGTGTAACATTCTGCAGTCAGTGTAACATTCTGTAACATTCTGTAACATTCTGCAGTCAGTGTAACATTCTGCAGATGGACAGTGTAATTTCGACTCCACGGCTCTTAATATTTACACAATATTGAGCATTATTAACTGAAATGTTTCACTCTTTTCAACTCTTAAAGGGACACTGTGCAGGAAATGGTCAAAAAAGGTACTGCAACTATGCTGCTCATTGAAACTGGGTTGGCTATCACCAAATTTGATATTTACATGAAAGTGTACAAAGTAATAAACAAATATTTTCTAGCATGGTCCAAGTAGAGTCATTTGAGTCAAATGGCTATTTTTGGAAATTCAAAATGGCGAACCATGGAGAAGATCCCCCTTTTCATGTATGAAAAGTGCAATTTTTCCAGTCATAATGAATACTTAGAATTTGATGGTGGTGGTAAGTATTCATGAAAAAGGTAACATTAGTGAATGGGCAGCATGAATTCTGGAAATAAACAACTAAAAATCTCACACAGTGTCCCTTTAAAGAGTGATTTTACTGTTTGTTCTCCACAGATCCTTATGCATTACACCACTGGTCTGTCCTACCCCACGCTCTCCCTGGAGCCACGGTGCCCCTCTCCATCAGGCCGGCCCAGGTGGAACGTCTCCACGCAGATGTTCTCCTAGCAACGCAGCAGGATGAGGATGGAGACACGTAAGGCTCCTGTTTACAAGTCCAGGCTGTGCTTGATGAGCTGTATGAGGGGGGGGGGGTTTGTTGTAGTTTCCATACATTCATTTTTTCTATGCCTGTTTGTCTGACACACACACACACACGCACACACACACACACACACACACACACACACACACACACACACACACACACACACACACACACACACAGCCCGATAACAATCTCTCTTCTGTTTGCATTCACTCTACCCTGTGATGGGAGCACAGCAGTGCTATTGATGAATGATCTTAGCACAATAACACAAGTAATTCATCAGACTCATAAAAGGAAAATGACTGTGCTTGAGAACAGAGGCCCGTCAGGCCCACACATGTTTAAGTTGAGTGTAGCTCCACGTTAGTTTGTTTGGGTTGCCTTATTGTCTGCAAATGTCGCCAAAGGACACAGTTTTGTCAGCTTACAATCTACCGCCATGCATGTATATGGGTTGCTGTGTGTGTGTGCGTGTGTGTGTGGATATGTATTCGTGGCTTACGTGTATCATATATGTACGCATTTGTGCATGCGTAGGAGCATTTCTTTGTTTTGCTGCGCATGTCTTTACCTTTCAATCGCTTACGTTCAATCGATTGATGTTGGCTCACTCACACATGTCCATTTGTACAACTAAGATAGAGGAGAGAAACGAATGTGTCCATCCCTATGTGTCGTCCGTGGTAGTTTGTCACTCAGGGCTCGAAACAGCGGCCTCCCAATCTCCGCTACAGGTCGGCACGGGCGCACAGGTTCAAAACCACTGAGACAAAATGTCCAGGTCAATCAATAGCTCAGTGCTACTTCATCTGTGTGATTGCGTAGCCTCTTTCGGCAGATGGGGTCGATGGCGGCCCTATTCACTATTTGCTGAAAATACTCAACTACAGCATAGCAACATTGCTATGACAGTACCGAGAGCCTTAAGTAACAGATTAAGACATAGCCATTAGAATATTGGTGACAATAAGGTTATAACATAGGCTCTGCGCTAAGGGGTTAAGGAGGGAGGTTTTACTGTCGTTCTACCGTTAATCTCTGTTAGTTGGCATCCATTAGTTACACATGCCCTCAGATACAGTAGGTGAGACAAAAGGCAGAGAGGAGGAAGCCTGTGAAGAGAACATGAGTGCTGAGAGTGTGGGGGCGTATTAAAGGCCCCGGGGGACTTGGGTAGAGAGGCTCAGGGCTCAGTGTTGTGAGAGGAGATTAGGTGTGTTTTTGAAGGTCAGGGGTCACCCACGGATGCTTCCACTCCTACTCTAACCTTGCTCTACCTTAAAAGCAGCACCACCAAAGCTAACCGACTGTATCATGACACTCACTCACTCACGCGCCATCGGTCACATGAGTGAAACTCATAGACCTATTTGTAAATGCTATCCTTTTTGCATAAAGAGACCGATTGTTTTCCTGACCTGCACATCTGCTGGGATGTGCTAATGTTACAGTAATGATGAAATATCTTAAGAAGTATCTATAAGAAATATCTATAAGAAGTACATGGCAATAGTGTTCATATAGATACTGGCCAAAACAAAAAATGATGGTAACTCTTTATTTTAGTGTTACTGTACATCTATTAGCACTAATGCATGCAATGTTAATGCCTGTATAAGTAACTTGTACGGCATGTACTACGCAAAAGATTATATTGGTAATAAATCCCTAATTGTGCATGAACAAGACATTGGCGAATACACACCTAACAAATGTTTGATTTTGCGTGGTGCATGCCTTACAAGTTACTTATACAGTATACAGGCATTAACATTGTTGCTAATAGATAACACTAAAATCAAGTGTTACCAAAATGGCTATATTTATGTTATGCCATTGACTGTATGGGGCATTTTGTTTTGGAAAGGTCCCTTTTACGGTGCTTGGAAGGAAGCAAGGTAAAGTACAAGTACTGTACATGTTGTTGCCCAGTCTTCCTGCACAGTTGTGTGGAATTGCCCAAGTTCATTTGCTGGCAAGCATGGACTTGTTATACTTTTTTCTGGTTTAGATGAGAAAGTGAAAAAAAACACTTCAAGAGAAAAAAGATAACACACAGTGACAGACAGACACAGACATAGGCACACAGACACAGACACACACACACACACACACACACACATACGCAGCCACACACACAGACACACAGACACAGACACACACACACACACACACACACACATACGCAGCCACACACACAGACATACTGTGTGTACACACACAGCGATGCACATCCTACTTGCGTCATAGGGTGCCTCAGCCTGTCACCCTGTTTGGTTCTCAGCGCTTCGCAAGACCCTCACTTTCGGGAAAACCTGCGCGAGAGCGTGCTCGTCTGGTGACTGCGGTTTCCTTCAGGTGTCTCTTTTGCTCTCTCGCTCTCTCTCTCAAACTCTTTCTTTCTTTTTTGTGTTTTTTAAAATGAATGGGCACACTAAAACCCAAACATCCGCTTCTCACTTCCTCCTTTACCGCTCCCTCTCACACTCCACTGATCTTACCCCTTTCTCACTCACGCTCTCTCTTTCGCTTGTGCTCACTCTATCTCTCTCTCTCTTTTTCTCTTTTTTTGGTTCTGCACCTCTTTCTCCCCACTGCATGAACAGCCCGAATGAACGAGACAGCCAACATATATTCTTGTTTTTTCTTCAGAACTCCCCTAGTATTTGCAGGCCTATACAGTATGTCACATAAGTGAGTACCTCCCTCACATTTTTGCAGATTTGTAAGTATATCTTTTCATAGGACAACATTAAGCTAAAGAAATTTCACTTCGACACAATGATTAGTGACCTGTTTACAACATATACAGTATAACCACTTAAATTTGTTGTTCACTCACAAAAAATCAAAATACAGCCATGTCGAAGTAAACTTTCTTTAATGTTGAATGTATGTATGTATGTATGAATGTATGAAAAGATATACTTACAAATCTGCAAAAATGTGAGGGGTACTCACTTATGTGACATAGACCTACTGTACACTGCAATAAAGGCCTATAGCATATACCATACTCTCTGTACCCCTATAGACATAGTCTGATCACAATCAGGTAAGGCTCACCATGTAAACCATAAAGGCACCATGTTGAGTTTTGTGCCATTTTGAAATGTATTGTGGCAAAAATCCACTCTACAGACCAGCAGAATGTGTAGATAAACTCCTACCGGGGTGCTGTTGCACAGCACGGTAACACGCCTACCATTTATGGGCAGCATGATTGCCCATGGCAACCCATGTTCGAATTCCACCCTTGGCATACAGCACCGAAAGAAACAGTAGCCTGTTGGACATGTACTTGAGTAAGTTGAGTCATTGCAATCTTCTGACAATTTTCTTAACTGCACTGCGACATCAACCTCGTCTGTCCTGCACAAAGCTTATTCTAGGCACAAATGTGACATTCTTTCTCAGAATTTTCAAGGGAATGAGAGGATGGTAGGGTCCTCCATACTTACAGTAGCCAGGGCAAACTGATGAACTGCCTTGGCCGTGGCTCAATTAGCTAAGTCACCATACTTTTAATTAAGCCAGGGGCCCGGGTTCGATCTCCTACCTTGGATGCCCTAGGCCTACTCTCTCTCTCTCTCCCAACTGTTCCCTGTCCACCTCCTCCTGTAATACTATAAAGACAAAAAGCAAAAAAGGTTGATGAAAAAAGTTCATGAACCACCTAAACTATAGCGGGAAAATTAATTTCAGTTTGAACCACCCACCACTGCATGCTGCTCTCAGCATGGATCTCCACAGTCTTGTTGTATTGTTTCATTCGAGCTGAATGGAACTGTAAAACACGATGTAGTTACATTCAGACATGTGCACCTTGTGTTTTCCCTGTCAATCATTGGCAATAACCTATTATGTGATCGCTTTGTTCGTGTTTCAGCACGAAAAACGCAAACATTGAGCAATCGAACCCGGAGCGAGCAACAGCTTTCGCTATAACTCCCTTTCATCTGTAACAGCCAACCTCAGTCACACGGTGCCTGCAGGTCTGCGCTACAGACAGCTTTAAAGTGGAAAAGGGAATGTATGTGCTGCATTGCAGCTTGATTAAAAACCCCTCAATTAAAAAACAAAAAAAGCGACAGCTTTAATTATTCATCTCCACCCTATAAAATTCCCTCGCGTGGTTGTTGTTTTGCGTCTCCAAAAGCACAGCAGCCGCCGGTGGTTCTTCTGGTGAACTGTGCCACCACTACAGTCAGTGTGTTGAGTGCGTTCGCGCCGCTTCACCGCTCAGACGTAACTGCTCGTCACTGCCTCTCTTTGTTTACTGTCAGCCGGCGGCTGTGTTAAACTCAACAGCTGACCACAGGGGAGGTAAAGCAAGGCAAGGTTTGGCTTGTGTCGAGCGAGCACGCCTCTCCTGAACAGGATGCCACATCGGCAGCAAAGCGTCCGCTGCGTTCACTGTGCCCTGCACCGCGCCGCGCCGCGCCGCCGCTCTCCTGCTCAGTCGCGGCCCCAGATGGAGGCCCGAGGCCCTCCTCCTCCTCCTCCCCCTGCGTCTGCGTCAGACCCACGCCGAGCAGCGCCTTTATCTGGCCTGTGGTCTCTCACTCTGACAAACCCACTTCCAGGAACCAGAAAGTTAAAGGGGAGAGTTTCACCTGCAACCGTGTAAGAGATAACGAGAGTTACACACACAGACATACAAACAGACAGAGAGAGAGAAAGAGAGAGAGAGAGAGAGAGAGAGAGAGAGAGAGAGAGAGAGAGAGAGAGAGAGAGAGAGAGAGAGAGAGAGAGAGAGAGAGAGAGAGAGAGAGAATGATAAAGTGATGAGGGAGGAACAGAGAGAACATCAGAGATTAAAAGATGCAGAGTAGGCCAAATTACTATGGAGTTCAAATACACACACACACACATGCACGCGCACACACACACACACACAAACACACACACACACACACACACACACACACACACACACACACACACACACACACACACACACACACACACACACACACACATGCACGCGCACACACACACACACACACACACACACACACACACACACACACACACACACACACACACACACACACACACACACACACACACACACAGGCAAACAGGCATACTAACACACGCATGCATTGCACGCGCACGGCATGCACGCACTGCACGAAGTGGATTTGACTACTGGCATCTCACCTATCTACCTTGACCTCTTTAATGGTTGTTGTGTGTTCTTATCTGATATCATTTACGGTTAGAGGCCGTCGTTGTAATAACGGACAGAGAAGTAGTGGCAGTGGTGACGGTGCAGGTTTTTTTTTTTTTTGTTCCTGGCAGACCGTACCGAAGCCTTTAGTTCATCACGTCCACTGTGGCCTTCTAGCAGCCTCGTCATATCAGTGGGCCACATCACTTTCCCTTCCTCTTTTTTATGTTCTCTCTCTCTCACACACACACACACGCACGCTCGCGCATGCACGCATACACGCACGCACGCACACACACACACACACACGTATCATGCATACATATACACTTATGCACTCATGTACTACACACATGCTCATGTCATGCTCATGTACACGCACATGCACGCACGCGCATGCACACGCACGTACGCACACACACACACACACACACACACACACACACACACACACACACACACACACACACACACACACACACACACACACACACACACACACACACACACACACACACACACACACACACTAAAATGCATTATTTGTCATAATTACATCTCTACATCTATGTATGTGTGTCCGTACGTACGTCCATCCGTGTGTGACTATGCGTGTGTGTGTGTGGGTGTGAGTGTATGTGTGTGTGTGTGTGTGTGTGTGTGTCTGTGTGTGTCTGTGTGTGTGTGTGTGAGGGAGCCCATTCCATGTTTAGTTTCTTTTTCTGTATGTCAGATGATATTTACACAATTTACAGTATGGTATGTTGGCAATGTGTGCATGCGAGAAAAAAAAATGCAAGTCTTCCTTTTATAATCACCACTGAGCTGAACTGAGCTGGCATAACTTCATGAGTGGTTGCTTTCCTCGTTCTACAGCTGTGCGTGTCGTGTGCTTTGCAAATCTCACTGAGCAACATTTGTGTTCACTGGAACTGGCCCCTGTTCTCTTCCTAGGAACCAGGCCAGGGCTGAACTGGGGGAGAAATAAGGTCCGGGCACTTTGGGCTAAAAGGGGCCCCTCATAATTAGTGGTGCAGAACAGATGATTGACTGATGATTTTTTGGTTTTATTTTTATTTTTATTTTTTTTACATTTCTGAAAATAGGGGCCCACAGGGTGCATGGCCCACCAGGAAATACCTGCTATGCCAGATGGCCAGTCCAGCCCTGCACTAGGCTATGTTTACATTTCCTTTGGAACAGTCAGAGAACTGAGGCAAACTAGTACACCAGGATGTGATTACAGTAATAGATTATGCATTGTATTATATTACCCTTGAGGGCAATGAGGACAGAATGTACATCACAGCATTATATGACTATTGTGTATATGAGTGTGATGGCTTGACAATCACTAGGGTTGTGGGTGTGTTCTGACTGTCACACCAAAGAGCCTGGCTCTTTGGTGTAGCGGTCAGAGCCCCATAACTACCCCAGAAGGTCTGGGTTTGAGTCCCAGCTGGGCAACTCTACTCTCCTTCGCTACAGATGGTGTCAGAAGTGGGACAGCCACCGTGAGGCCATCGGAAGCGTACCAATTGTATGTGAGCCGTAATTCCATGTGAGGGACCCCCGGTGTGAGGTGAAGCATTGGTGATGGGGCACACTGGATGGGAGAAGCATGATGGGCAGTTGCGTGAGGGACACCATGAGTGTGTGAAGCGCACGGGTGCGCTTCCCGAAGGGGAAGGCAGTGTGATGGAGTGACCATCACTAGGGTTGTGGGTGTGTTCTGACTGTCAAGCCAATGAGCCTGGCTCTTTGGTGTAGCAGTCAGAGCCCCAGTTTACTACCCCAGAAGGTCTGGGTTCGAGTCCCAGCTGGGCAACTCTACTCCCCTTCGCTACAATGAGACATATATTTATATTTCCTTAATTCTAGCATTGCAGAAAAAGGGACATCAGTACTACTACTTTTCGAGTACTGTAGGTGGATGCATGTCGGTAGGAATAACAAAATGTCTGTTAGACAGTCGTGCAATAAAAATTCTTACTTTATTGATTATGACATGTTAGCCATGTCTCTCCTGAGGTTTGGTGGTCAGTTCTATTAGTTGTGCATAATTAGAAATGTCAATTGGCTGTGTAAAAAAACCCTGCAAGCTGCCCAGAAAGTCCAACCATTGTACATCTAGTGTACTATATTCAGTCCCACCAGGAATTCGCGGGCATTTTCTAAAAAAAATCATGATCTGAAATGCTCGATAGTGCATGAGGATATCCAGAATATCGTGATAAAAGTCGCTGAGCTTTTTACACAGTTGTTGCAATTTTGTTGCAGCAGGAAGTGAAAAGTGTGATTTTTGTGTGAATTGCAATATTTGATATCAGACATAGAAATCCCAACTATTGTACATCCAGTGTACTGTATACAGTATATTAGGCATTGGGCATTGGAGACCCCAACTATTGCACATCCAGTGTAGGCCTGTATCGCTGCACTTTCACGTCAGCGGGGCCTTGGGAGCACATACCAGGAGGCAAACGTCTTCTATCTGTTTAGATGCAAGTGTACTGAGAAGAGATCTGTGTGAGAGCTACTGGTTTAGTGGGAAAGGAGCCACACTTTGTCTCCAATGCAATGCTGCCTGCCTTCCTGTCTGCACTACTGACTTATGGTAATTCTATGGCGCTACCCCTTCAGCAATCTTTTTGTTCTGAAAAAATCTGTTTTCTTGGGGAGTTTTTTTCTTTCTTTCTTCCGTGTGAAGGCCCTGAGAAAAATAGAAAAGAAAAATATGTTACCAACAAAAAGCCCCAGAGAGCCAGAGAAGGAAGAGAGTGTATTATAATAATTATTATTCAAAAGTGAAAGAAGAGTGGCACAGTCCCTTAACACAGGAAGTGACTTCAAATCAGTTACTGGAAGTAAGTTTAAACACACACACACACACACACACACACACACACACACACACACACACACACACAGACACACACACACACACGCACACACACACACACACACACACACACACACACACACACACACACACACACACACACACACACACACACACACACACACACACACACACACACACACACACGGATGGACAGACACACACACACAAGTACACACACTCGGATGGACAGACAGACAGACAGACACACACACACGGATGGACAGACACACACACAAGCACACACACTCGGATTGACAGACACACAAATGTATACACACACACATTAACGAACACACAAGTGCCCCACAATCATAATCTCATAATCCAAACTCAGCAATATTTTCAGAGGTGTGGTGAGCAAGCACTAGATTTGCTCTGACTATTGCATATTAGTACCTAAGTCCCTAATACAAGTCCCTAAGCATTACACCACGGCTGCCCACGTCATAGAATGCAAATGTGACAAACGTCACAAACAAGAGGAGAGAAAGGTAAGTGTCATAGTGCTGGGTCCAGAGTGTCAATATGCTTTGAGGAGTACTGTTATATACAATGCATTATTATTAGGCTATGGGTTTGTGTCACAGACTTGTGTTCACATAAATGTTGATAGATATATATATAATAAGTCGCTGTGGATAAAAGCGTCAAAATAAAAGCGCCAAATGTAATGTAAAATAAAATAATGCAATGACTTCAGACTTGTTTGGGCCGCAAACAAAACCCCACAACCTCCACTGAAAATTCCACTTCCAGTTTTGTTTGTGGCCTAGTCTGACATGTTTCCTGGCTAAGCCTCTGGTGCCAGTGTTACAGTAGGTCAGGGACTTTGGGAGGAAGAGATGTGTGAGTAGCACTACTAGAAACCAACTACACGTGCAATCTCCAGTAGCACTACAAGAAACCAACTAGTATATGTGCAATGTGTGTGTGTGTGTGTGTGTGTGCGCGTGCGTGTGTGTGTCTCTGTGTGTGTGTGTGTGTGTGTGTGTGTGTGTGTTTGAGTGTGCGCGTGCGTTTGTGTGTCTCTGTGTGTGTGAATGATGTGCAACTTGCCTGGCATTGCATGCAACCCCCGACACACACACACACAAACACACAAACACCAATGTTGCTCCTGTTAAGTAGTAGGAACTCTGTGTAAATGTTCTTCAAGAAATGATTGATTGATTGTCTAATATTGTATTACACTTTATTCTGTCTTTGTCAGGCCTCTTCACATTGCGGTGGTGCAGGGCCTTGAGGAGATGGTTCATAGGCTGATACACATACTGAAGTGGGCCAAGAAGGACGTGGACATATTCAATAATATGAGACAGGTGAGATACATACATGCATGCACGCGCGCACACACACACTCATGCACACGCATGCATGCACACACGTACGCACGCACGCACGCACGCACGCACGCACGCACACATTCACCTGCAAAGAAGTTCAAGTACGCTGACGTGTAAAACTGTACTTTGGTGTACACATGCACGTCGCGCGCGCGCACACACACACACACACACACACACACACACACACACACACACACACACACACACACACACACACACACACACACACACACACACACACACACACACACACATACATTGAGACAAAATATCTACTAGGAATTAAGTAATGGATCAAACCAAAACCGAAACGTCCCTAAGACTGTAATCACGGCTGGACTAGTCATCCGACATGTGGGGCATTTTCCCAGTGGGCCAACAGTCCTCAGGGGTCAATGCCTTTCAAAAAACAATTTTAAAACAAATATATTTCCCTTAGAGACTAACCCACATTTTAGTTGTGGCAGCCCATTGGTGCATCTTTACCTGATATACGTATATGAACAGTGCACTATCAAATTATAGAATAGAGGTGCATGAGCAGCTGGTCTATACCAAAAAGGGCCAGGTCCTTTTTTTGGGACCACTCCAGCCCTGACTGTAATCACCCCCGTCACCACCACTACCACACAGTAGGCCACTGCGTCACCACCACTACCACACAGTAGGCCACTGCGTTCATCCTTGATGTTCTCATCGAACTAGTCCTTAAAGTCTCGTTCACACACGTCGCTGCAAGCTACTCGCTCAGCGAGTTGAGTCAATAGAATGTCTATGGGTCATTCTACATTTCCAGTGCGCTTTTGGCAAACGCAAAATGTCAATTATCAGTATTTTTTTTCAAATAAATGGCATAGATGTTTACATAGTGTATATATTTAAGTTTCCAAACAAGCAAATTGCCAAGCTTAATCTTAAATCATTTGATAAATACTCTAATGAAAGCGAACATTTGCTTGATTATTTTGTCAACAGTGTTATGGACAAATACTATGTCATTTCAAACATATAAAAATACTACAGAGTTGAAACAACATACGTTTGTAAGTGCTTATGTCCCTTAGCAATAATGTTGTCATTAATCTGTGCAACTGATAAAGAAAATGTGATTGTTGAGCTTCATTTATTTTATTTTATGATTCACTGTGATACAGACTGACACCTTTTTCATTATAATTCCCTGTAACATCTGATTTGAATTTAGTCACCCTCCTTACACAAGACTTCCCTCTCCAGAGATAATCCCTAGTGTCTGTTCATAGGATTTTTCCAACACATAAGGGATCAATAGCACAAAAACATTTTCAAAACAGTCAACCGTGTTACTCAACTGTGTTACGGTCAACAGTGCAGGGGAACAAGTCGGCACTTTTTTAGGAGAAAAAACAGAGCAGACAAATCCATCTCCCTAGAACACAAATAATGTAGTTTGTTTGTCTGTCAATATGGAGATAAATTGGCAAAAACATACTCCTCCTCAACTGTCATAGCTGATGCGTAACACCATTGACGGTAACACGGCTTGACATTTCAGCCATTTTTATGGTGTTGTGCTAACTGAGGACCTCAGAAGTTCCACCACAACACCTCAATCAATTCATGTATTTGTATGCTTCATCTGTGTTTTTCTACATGTGATTTCTAATTCAGATTCTTATGAATATGTTGATAACACAGTTGACAGGCAATTTTCCCGCTATGAGAACATGAAAAAGAATGGATTAAATTATGGAAGGATGGAGCTCAAAACTTACCAAAAAGTCTTCCTATATCCTGCCAAAGAGGTTATGACATCACGTGATATTATTCGTATGACCCAAGACCAAACCATTACTGATTTATGGAGGGGGTTTCAGACCGTGACACGGTAAACAAAGTTTTTGGACACACACAAAATGGCAAATTTCATGTATAATGGAAAGGACAGTGGTCTTTCTGACAGTTTTGTCATATTGTGATGATTACTGTGAATCAACATTTGCAATCGTCTTGGGCAAAACAAGTTTCTTTACATGCTAATATGAAGACTGAATCTGACATTTGGAAAACAGGACGGCATGAAAACGCCCAAAACCAGTATTAAATATTCATTCTTGCTGAGGGAAATAATGCCAATGCCATGTCTACACTTTCTGTATTATATGAAAGATAAATGTTTATTAATGTCCAAAACATCATTGGATGCAGTTAATAGTTAGTGGAATTGGCAAAGAAAATCCATGGACTTAAAAGCGCAGACGAATCGTAGAATGACCCCTATGTGTCCCAGCAAGACGAGGAGGCGAGTAGGCGAGGAGAGTACAAGCGATGCGATGTGGACGGATCCCGTGTTGAAAATATTTTAACTTA
>NC_085861.1:52551794-52639294 GCF_034702125.1 Engraulis encrasicolus | reverse complement strand
CTTTTCCTTGGTCATCTGTAGCCCTCTTTGTTAATAATTATAGAGTGTATTGCATATGGTTTCCTTATTTCCACTGTGTTTGAGCTTGTAAATATAATGGACAGTATAAAAAATGAGCTCTGGAACCACATACACTAAAAGATGTCATTTTGCATCAATATTAAGATTGTATGAGTCCCCCCCCCCCCCCCCCACACACACACCCCTCACCCCTTTTTTTGGCAAGACACTCTTGCAGTAAATGTATGATGATGCAAATCACAATACCATCAACGTGGGACCTATTATTTCTTTTTTTTCTTCCTTTTTGGCCTCGGATAGATCATATCTTGCTGCTGGATTCTTCTAACCATTGACTGTGATTTACTGCAGCCAAGCTTCCTCATACCCGTGCCCTGCATACTCGACTGAGTCAACACTGCCAGAGTCTTTATCCTCATACCAAGCAAGTGGGGGGAGATCGTAGGGATTTTCCCTCCCTAATGCTATTTCCCTCTCTCGGAAGTCACTCTCTATCTCTTCTCTCTCGTAACACTACCACTCCCCCTCTCCTTCTCCCGCTTATCTCTCTTATCTTTTCCCGTTCTCTTCTCTTTCTCTTCTCTTTCTCTCCTCTTTCTCTTCTCTTCTCTTCTCTTCTCTTCTCTTCTCTTCTCTTCTCTTCTCTTCTCTTCTCTTCTCTTCTCTACTCTTCTCTTCTCTTCTCTTCTCTTCTCTCTGAACTCTGTCTCGCTTTATTTTTCTCTTCTCCTCCTCTCTGATCTCTCTCTCCCTCTCCCTCTGTCTCTTTCTTTCCCCCTCCTTTCTCTCCCTCTTATTTCTTTCCCTTCCGCTCTCTTTTCTCTTCCCCCAGCCATTTCCTCCATTTCTCACACCTCCTTCTTCCCGTCCTCAAATGTTCTTTTTTTCTTACGCCTGTCCTTGTTTCTTTTCTTTTTGAAGAGGGGAGGAGAGGGGGGAGCTGCTGTACTTCCTGTGGTACAGTGTGAAAGTACACCATTACACAATTTGGAGAAATGCAAGCCTTGCGAACCATTGAGTACTGTCCCTGCTGTGCTGTTCTTTCCTCTGTCTCTGTCTCTGTCTGTGTGTGTGTGTGTGTGTGTGTGTGTGTGTGTGTGTGTGTGTGTGTGTGTGTGTGTGTGTGTGTGTGTGTGTGTGTGTGTGTGTGTGTGTGTGTGTGCGCGTGCGTGTGTATGTGAAAGAGAGACGCCAACATATGCAAGCATGCATGGCTCATGCTTATCTGTTACGATGATTCAGGCAGCAAAGGGAAATGGGAGTGCTATTTTCGTAGGAAGGGAGGGAGGTAGGGAGGGAGGGAGGTAGGGAGGGAGAGAACCGGCAGAGTTGTGACACCAGAGGACTTTTTGTCAAGCTCTTCCTAGCTGTTGTTCTGACTTTTTTTAAAACTTTTTTTTTTTTTTTTTAAACCACCCACCCTTACTGGAAGGCCCTCCCCTCCCCTCCCCTCCCCTCCCCTCCCCTCCCCTCCCGACATTGTTCCGACACACTAGTCACTGTATGGCACCAGACTAACCTGACTGATCCCTCTTGCCTCATAAGTGAAAGTGTCACTGCTGGCCTTGTGCACTACCCAGCCCCCACCCTCATCCCTCAATGTCCACAGTGGTGATTGTGAAGGGGTTTTCTCTGGGATTTCAATATGGAGGAAATTTTGTTGGCACAGTGTATCTGATCTTGGAAGTAAACAGAAAAAGACAACTAGGGAATTCCATGAAAGAGCTGGCATAGATTACTGTTTCGTTTTTACTCATGGGAGAAACTGGATGATTATGTGCTGTGCACTGTGATTAATATTTGAGCTATCTTCAGTGTGTTTTGACACCACTTCCAAATCATTATGAGCCATTTCTATCTATTTAGCCATTCCTTTTTCGCCACCACAGAAGTTGGAAGCTTTCGGTTCTGCCATGTTCCTTTCATTCTGATGTGTGATTTTCTTCAGCTTTGCCCTCTGATCGTAACATGCCCACAGAAATCTGTTTAGTAATTTCATGTACAAATCACAGGGATGCATGTACGCTCACACACACGCACACACGCACGCACGCACAGAGACACATACACCCACACACACACTCATACACGCACACGCACGCACGCACTCACATATGCACACGCTCACAATTCTCAAATGAGTACTGAGAACTGCCTGTACAAGTATTTATAAGTTACTACATTCCCCTTTCACTTCCTCCACCGCCTATGTTTTTTTTAAATCAGTGGACCTTGCTACGATGACTTAATCTCTAGATAAGGCGGTGGCACACAAGAACATGATGTCAGCTCAACTCCAGTGAGAAGAAGTCCCATCAATTTCCAATCCGATGCCAATCACTTTGGCCCAGAGATACTGTATCTAAGAGCCTCAGCTGGGACAGGGTGTCCCTTTCGTGCCTTTTTTATTGTGGCCATGCTATGAGTCACCTTGAGGCGCTTATCTTCCCGGTGACTTGTGGTGACCTTCTGCCTGTTCAACTGGTACTCGGTCACAAGGGTGCCTGCCTGCCTGCCTGTGCACGCGCTTGACGGGAATCACTAGCAGGAAGTGGCTTTTTTACAATTTCAGGGACTGAGGTAAACGAAATGCTGCTCCTTCTTATGGGCGGCGATGAGAGAAATTAATGTAGACGTGCACTGGTGCAATAAACAAGTGGTTATCAGTGTAATACAATTAAAAGTGTCAATGACACGTGGCACACACAGTGGCATACATACAGTAATGTTTGTAAATGTGGAGAGCATAGATTCACATGAGAATTGGTGTTCCTTCTCATGGCACACAAGGAAAATGAATGTATATGATATACACAGTAGCACAATAAATCAAACATGTGTTGGAGTGGGTGTCTTCTTATACTGTGTTACAGTTGGAATAATCTCATGTCTGCTACGTTGAGTGTGGAGAGCATAATCTGACATCACCTCTCTGTCTTTTTCCGTTTCTCTTTGTGTGTCTGTCTGTCTGTCTGTGGTTGCCCTGCCCTCCTGTCTGTCTGTCTGTCCTCCTGTCTGTCTGTCTGCCTCCCCCAGACTCCACTGCACCTGTCCATCATCACTGGTCACGTGGCTCTGGTGGGGGCCCTGCTGAGCGCCAACGCTGACCCCGCCGCGCTGGACCGCAATGGCCAGAACACGCTGCACCTCTGCTGCGAATACAACCACGCCGCCTGCCTCTCCAGCATCCTCCAGCTCTCCTCGGGCTCCACGCAATCCTTCCTGGAGACTCGCAACTACGAAGGTGAGTTTGAGTTTGAGTTTGAGTTTGGGTTGGGTTGGGTTGGGTTGGGCTGGGCTGTCAAGGTGTGTGAGGGGTTAGGTGGTGCTGGAATTTGGGGTTGCGTAGGGATTGCCCTTTTGCCTCAGGGCTGGTTTATCAAACAGCATGCGTGTGTCAGCGTCAGCGTATTTTTCTAATTAGCCTTCTGTAACATTCTTATTGTGTGTCACTTTTTTGGCATGTGGCCCTAAACAAGTTCCTCTGTATTGTAAACTGTCACAGACCCCCCCAAGGCTACTAGTGTGTACCTAAATTCCTTCTGAAATTCAGAGGCTTTTTGAAGCTGGTGATTTCCTTCATGATTCCAGCTGTTTCTGTGGGCAAATACACAGTAGGTACACTGACCACTCAATGACAGTACTCACAACTATTCCATCCGAAACAAAAACCACCAACTCAAATTTCATGTTCAAAAACAGCTTTGTTTAGAAGAAGCATGCCCACAGAGTCTTCGACTTTCAATAAGCCACCAGCTAAGTCTCCTTTTATCATTCCAATAGAAACAGAGGTTTAGCTATATAAAAAATGTCAATATCTACATCTTGTTCTGCAAACAGTTATCCTGTTGAAACATAAAGAGCTTCCCTTGATGGAGTCAGCTCAGTTAACTATCGTTATTACTCTGGGACGTCTGGTATCCAGAAGGTCTTTTTGGGTTTTCCTGAGATTCAGAACATGTGACTGGCCATGACTCAGATGCTTAGTCAGTGAATCAGATGTTGAGCATTTCATTGGTTTCATCCACAGTTTCATTTACACAAGACTGCAAGTTCACTTCACGCAAGATTGTATGACTAGCCTGTCCTTAGATAGTTTCCCAATTTTGAATTACAGAGCACAGTCAGCATACCGAAAACCCTATTATAGGAAGTACAAATCCCATGTACAAAATTGATCACTACGTTGGTTTTGCTATTAGTTGTTGTGTTTTCAGTGCACAATTAATAGGATCCCCAGTAAAGTAAATTACTACGTGTTGTGTTATGAATATAAATGTGTATGGCATTGAGTTTTTCTATGTATTTGTGAATTGATACGTTTATGTCTGTTTATAGTCAGGTTATACCTTAACATACGCATGATCATGGGGGTGATTCCAAGAACATGGTTAAGTGATAAACCTAGCTCAGTTAGCCTGCTAATAGATAGACAACATGTATCATCATTTATTCAAAAAAAGAAGACTCCAGGCTCTTCTGTTAGATGATTTGCCACTATACCTCAAGGTTAACTTAACCTGGTTTACTACTGAGCCAGGTTCTTGGAATACCCACCCTGGATGTGAGAGCAACAGCAGGGCATTTCCTGTTTTGGTAAGACACGCTAGGGCAGGGCAGAGTCTAGTCCCCCATGGCCCCTTAGAAAGCCCCTAGAAATACAGCTCACCCCCTCACTACGAGGGTGGAAACATAGTAGGAGGGTGTGTGCTCAGGTGTATGCATGTGATAAAGTGAGGGGTGTGGGCAGAGAGGTGTCATGGTGTGTGTGTGTGTATGTGTGTGTGTGTGTGTGTGTGTGTGTGTGTGTGTGTGTGTGTGTGTGTGTGTGTGTGTGTGTGTGTGTGTGTGTGTGTGTGTGTGTGTGTGTGTGTGTGTTCGCACGCGCTTGTGTGTTTATACTGTATATATGAAATGAAAACGTGTCAAGTGGCGAAACATGCCTCTGCAGGCCCTTCTGAATGAGCTCCAGAGAGCAGATCAAAGTGCTGGTGGATGTGTGTCAGTGCCCGCTTCATGTGCAGCAGTGTGTGGAGCGAGTCATAGCATACCTCTCTATGGTTACTAACTCGTGTGCTGAAGCAAGTGGCCCACTGACCGCCAGCGTTGGCAAACCCTTAAGTAACCTGTTCTACTGACCGAAAAGCCTTTCTAGCAACAAATCTGCCCATGTCTTGTAGCTCTGGTGAATGCTTTTTGATATACTACCATGTGCACTGTACTGTAGCTAGGCTATGTCTTGTCTGCTGTCTCTGGTTTGAAGCAATATATAACTTAAGTAATGATTGACGCGCAAAGAACTGGCACCTTCACAGCAGCCATTACATAGGCCTACTTGTACTGTACTCATCCCAAAAGCAAAAATGAGGCAATAAAAATGAGGTGATAAAAAATATTCCTGCTGAGCCGTTGTACATCAGGTTGCAATCAGTGGCATTGGTTGCATAGAGTAGTAGAGGACTGCTCCTTTATTGATTGCAAGGGGGAATTTAGGTGTCAAGTACGTGATACACATAGAGCAAGCAAGACATACAGGTAAAACATAAAACACAGAAACACATGGGCTACAGACTTTGAGTCAGATCAAAGTCAAACATGTTACACAGCTCTTTAGTCAGACAATGATCTGGCGTCTATTAAACAATATCTCAGAGTGGCAACAGTGAAGCTAGATGTAGTTTACCATGCGGCACTGCGTTTTATTACAAACGCAAACATGAGAACACATCACTGCGCATTGTATGAAATGGTAACATGGACTTCACTATCACTTAGGAGGAAAAGCCATTTCCTCATTTTTATTGTGAAGGCATTGGTGGGTAAACTCCCATCATATATCAACCGTCTGGTGTCACGCCAAACCAGTTCCTATGGCACTAGGTCAGGAAATAGAATTATCTTAAATATTCCTACAGTGCGTACTGAATTAGGTAAGACTTCTTTTAGTTCATATGCCCCATACGTTTGGAATAACCTCCAAAACACATTAAGCTTGGCATCTGTGCCCTCTGTAGAGAGTTTTAAAAATCTTTTAAAAACAACTTTAGTATAGGAGTGTCACTGCTTTTAAACTCAGTTTTACAGAGGTTTTGTGTGTGTGTGTTTTTTATTTCAGATTTTGTTAGTTTGTTAGTTCTTACTGTTTAGTGCTTGATGGTCTTACTTGTTAGTCTTGTCCAGTGTCTATTTTGTTTGCCCCTATGTCTGATATGTCTTATATCCTTACGTGTGCTTTTTTTTTTATCTGTTTTTTTATGTCATAATATGCATGTGCCTCCACTGTCTTAATGCCGTCTTGGCCAGGACTCCCTGGAAGAAGAGGTTTCTACCTCAATGGGACCTTCCTGGTTAAATAAAGGTCAAATAAAAAAATAAATAAAATAAAAATGCAGGGGTGGAACTGGGGGCGAGCAGGGCAGAGCAGAGCAGGCCCTCTCATATCGGTGGTGGGGGTCCTCTTAAGACCTTGTCAGGCTGTGTGGGGGGCCCTACCAGTGTCTTGCCCAGGGGCCCTGTGTGCAATTGTTCTGCCACTGGTAATAAGATTTTGGCAGCACTAACTGACATATCTGTCTCTATATCCATCCGCAGGTCTGTCCCCTCTCCACTTGGCGGTGCAGAGTGGCAATAAGGAGCTGGTGAAGCTACTTCTGAAATACGGAGCCGACATCAATGGAGTGGTGAGTTGAGATCTGACCCTGTCACAAGGCCTGTGTGTGGCTTGTTAAATTAAAGGTGCACTGTGTAATCATTTTTGTCATTTATTTCCAGAATTCATGCTGCCCATTCACAAATGTCACATTTTTTCCTGAATAGCCTACTAACCACCGCCATCAAATTCTAAATATTCATTATAACTGGGAAAATGGTACTTTTCATACATGAAATGGTACATAAATAGACATTTTAGTTGCAGATACTAGTAAATATTAATATATTACTTAGTCATATTCATACAAAGATCCAATTTGCCGACAGGCAGCATATAGTAGCTTCAATGAGCAGCATAGTTGCAATACCTACTTTGGCCAACATCCTATACAGCAGCCGTTCTCAAACTTCAGAACACCAAGGCCCACTTTGAAATGTGAAAAAAATCCGGGGCCCACCAAACCATGTAGCCCAATATGACATAATAGCTTATTATATTATATTACTTATATTATATTATATTCCATTACATTACATTATATTATATTATATTAGCCTATATTTCATGATATTATATTATTATTATATTGCTATGATAAATAATAAGACATTTTCAGAAAGCCATTGAGGTGCCTCCTAAATACTGAATATGAAATTAGCATGAAACAAGCCAGCAATCACAGCTCAGAGAAATAAGCTAAATACTAAATGCTCTATTAGTTCTGGGAAACTAATACTGCTCTAATAGTTAGGAGGAAATAGCCAACTGTAGCAAGCCAAAACGGCAAAGTTTCCTCTCACAATCGACTAAAGATGATTACAAATATCCGTTTTACACATCAACACCATAAGCATGAAAACACACCATATCACAACGTAGATAGAAAATGTAACACTGTACCTCGCGGGTAACTCGCGCTAATTAATTTGCGGTAGAAAATTACTTCCGCGATTGAAATGACACAATGTTTACACATAAATCCTGCCTATAGTAGCCTAGCCTAGGCCTACATCTTACCGCATCAAAACACCAAATAAGGAAGTGTACTCAAGTTTCTGGATGCACACAAGAAAGACACAAGATAACTAAACAAGATGTGAATATCTAAACACCATGTGAGTAAATTTGAGAATAATTTTCCCAGACCTCTGGCGGCCCACCTGCAATGCCGCGGCCCATAGTTTGAGAATCACTGCTATACAGTGCTCCTTCAATTGGGATGCATTACAGTGTCGTCAAAAAGTGTTTTGTGCTACTACTGTATTTCACGCACACCATCTTATTTCCCTGAGTTTCCTCAGAGATCCCGTCCCCTTTGTCTTTTCCGAAACACAGACAGACACCCATTCATACCACCCAAGCACACATTTGCACACATACACTGCACGCACACCCAATTCACACTCATATGAATGAATACTGAAGACACACATACATTAATGCGCACACGTGTACACATGCACATACGTACACACACACACTCAGACACACACACACATGAAGCGTGCGCGCACACACACATACATACACACACACACACACACACACACACACACACACACACACACACACACACACACACACCACCCATTATCTTTTATCAGGGATGTAATTTCCTGTCTGGCTAAATAATTTGCCCCAGACATGCCCCCCTCTGCACTGTGTTTCACCCCTACCAGTATTGGTACTGGTGTCGCCATTTCACATCTTTGCTTTTGTCTGTCTACCCCCCCAGACACACACACACACACTCCTCACTCCCACCAAAAACACACACACGCAAACGTGTGTGCACGCATGCACACACACACACACACACACACACACACACACACACACGCACACACACACACACACACACACACATACACACACACACACACACACACACGCATATACACACTGACACACACACACTCACACACACACACACACACACACACACACACACACACACACACACACACACACACACACACACACACACACACAGACACACACACACACACACACACACACACACACAGTGTTCACAGACACCTGCTCTGCTTTCCTCATTCCATTTAAGTCGTCTTCACCCAGTCAGTCATCTGCAGTTCCACTGAACCTCTTTGGTTATACCAGAGAACTTGTCAATGCTAAAGCCACAAACATGTTGACTGTCTTTACATCTGTGTGTGTGTGTGTGTGTGTGTGTGTGTGTGTGTGTGTGTGTGTGTGTGTGTGTGTGTGTGTGTGTGTGTGTGTGTTTGCACGTGTGTGTGTGTGTGTGTTTGCACGTGTGTGTGTGTGTGTGTATGTATGTGTGTGTGCGTGTGTGTGTGTGTGTGTGTGTGTGTGTGTGTGTGTGTGTGTGTGTGTGTGTGTGTGTGTGTGTGTATGCATGCATGCATGCCTGTGTGTGTGTGTGTGTGTTTGTGTGTGTGTGTACGTGTGCTCATGCGTGTCTATGTGTGTGTGTGCGCACTAATGTATGGATGTGTTGTTAATTAATAACATAATTTAAAAAACATCGTTCATCATGTGGAGTTAAGCACTTTTGTTTGTTTGTTTTGTTTCACCAGGACAACAAAAGTGGTCGAAGCCCACTCATGCACGCAGTGGAAGCCAACAACATGGCCATGGTCAGCATCCTCATCGAGGTAGGCATTAGCTTGGGTAAATACAGGTGTGTGTGTATGTGTCTGTGTGTGTGTGCGTATGTATGTGTGTGAGTATAAGAGCAAGAGAAGGAAATCACATCAGATGGTTTACTGTAAAACACAACTTACGTAAACACTACTTTGGCGCCCCCTTGTGCCCACTATCAATTCTCTCTACTCTCATCTCTCTGTCACTGGTGTAGTATCGCTGTGATGTGAACGCGCAGTCCTACAGCGGCAACACGGCTCTGCACAGCGCCTGCGGTCGCGGACACATAGAGGCGGTGCGCACCCTGCTGAAGAACGGAGGAGACAGCAGCCTGAAGAACTACCACAATGACACCGCCATCATGGTGGCCAAGAACAAGAGGGTGAGTGGGGCAGGGACAGGAGAATGGATCTTACCACCCTTGGCTTCAAGTGCCTGTTGCACGGGTGGGAAACTTTTTTTATTCGAGGGGCCTCTGCAAATTCCTCCAAGGGCCGTAAAAGTCCTCCAGGGGCCATACTATGAACACAAACCAGGATTTCCCCCTGCACTTTAGGCCTATATTTAAGGCAGCCACCTTTAAAACAGACCCCATCTTCCCTAGGTCCCCTGAAATATAACTTAGAATTAGACATTAGAATTATATCGGGGGGGGGGGGGCAGATAAAACAGCGTCAAGGCCCGTGAACGACCCCCAAGACATAGATTCCCCACCGCTGGCTTATTGGATCCCATTATGAATGGTGGATGGGCTGGTGGGTGTAGCCATCATGAAAGTGAAGTGAAAAAAAGTGAAAAGTGAAAGCCCATTGGGAAACTCCAACTCCCATTGTCATTGTGACACAGCACTCCACAGCACACAAGTGAACACTGCACACTGCACACAACGAAATTGCATTTATGCCTCACCCGTGCAAGGGGGCAGCCCTCAGTGGCGCCTCATGGGGAGCAGTGCGGTGGGACGGTACCATGCTCAGGGTACCTCAGTCATGGAGGAGGATGGGGGAGAGCACTGGTTGATTACTCCCCCCACCAACCTGGCGGGTCGGGAGTCGAACTGGCAACCTCTGGGATGCAAGTCTGACGCCCTAACCGCTCACCCATGACTGCCATCATACTTACTACGTGGGGCGCTGTGGAGCACTGCTCTAATCCGCCTTATGTGGGCACATTGCCCATAGGGACCTTGGCTGGGAAATCCAATACTGCTTTGAACAATCGTTCCGATCCGAAAGACATGGATTCTATCCCTCAGCGAGGGTTCCAGATCGTAGGTTCCAATCAGAGAGCAGGCAGGGGTTGAAAGGCGATCACTGCAGTTTGTTTGGATAGATACAACTGACATGATTGGCAGATGACACATTCGTAACACCTAATAATCGTCCATGGGCAATTGTAAAGCGCACCTTTCCTGCGAGAAATTGCACAGGAAGCATGTAAGATCGTCTGGTGTTAACCAGGCAACATAGGGACCCAGGTTCAAGTCTGGCTCGGGTCATTTCCCAAACATACCCCGTCTCTCTCTCTCCCACTCATTCCCCATCTTCTTCCCACTTGAAATTTTAACATATGTTCGGGGCCCTGCTCTGCCCAATAAACAATAGAACTCAAAAGAATAGTCGACAGCAACACAGCAATAAACATTATTTAGAATTTTTAAATAATTATTTCAGGGCCTACTTGGGATACCTTTGCGGACCACCCGTGGGCCCCAGCCTACAGTTTGAGAATCACTGCTCTACTGTCTTATCTAACACAGGTACAAATGCCCCCCCAAATAAACAACATTAGTCAACCTGGGGCTTATGAGGCATTGGTGACTGGTTGGGGTTGGATAAATAGTATAAATAGTATAAAAAGAGTATTAGCCCACAAGAGTCTTCGCAGGTATTTGTATACCTTCAAGTGTCATTGCTTGATGGCTCCCACCTTTTCGTTATTTTGTTTCAAGTACCATTCCTTTTCATTCTGAGTTTTTGGACAAGTATCACATGATGTCTTACTGATGCACCATCATATTTATTTTCAGGTAATAGATGTTCTGCGGGGTAAGGGGACCAGGAGCTCCCCACTGAAAGCTACTGATATTCAAACCTCACCTCAGCATACTGCCTCTCATGCCTGGCAGCTGAACATTCATGGTGAGTTGGACTCTGGACAGAACACATTTCAATGTTTTTCCGTTCTCATTTTGATTTCTCAGAGTTGTCAATTTCCAGAGGTGTTATGTTGCACAGCAGGCATTTGCTAGCCTAGCGCGAGCCAGACCCGTACAGCAAAAAGCCCCCGGGAGCAAATTCAATTTGCGGTCGCTAGGGGCGTCTAGATTTCTAGGCTAGGCATTTGCGCTTTCCACCTAGAGAACTGCAGTTGCTGACCACTGAGCTTCTTTGGATAACTTGACCTAGACCAGTGGTTCTTAACCTTTTTTGAACAGACATTCCCAAATGCCCCTCTTACAACATTGTAGGTCTGCCAATCTCCTCTTTGTTGAGAAACACGAATGAAAACCTTCTCGAATCTAAAAAAAACCACCACTCATCAGTTTTCGTTTTATCTGTACTTGTTTAATCACCTCGCAGACGTTTCAGAATTTACACCCTGTGTGTGAAATAGCGATCGCCATTACCAAGTTAAGGGCCCAGTGTCAACCATTAGAAAGTGTTGAGTGCCGCGTATCTCATCAAATGTTTGTCTACGTGTGTTTCAGGGCCTTCGTCTCCGCAGTACATGGACTGCTCGCCTGTGTCCTCGCAACACGCCCTCCCCATGAACCCCTTGACTCACGCAGCCCTCGACCCCTCGGCAGCCGGCACCCTGTCCAACCGGCGCTCTCCCATGGACGTCAAGGACAGGGCGCAGATGCAGAGGAGCCCAGGAGGAAGGCATCACACCACCGTGGTCCGGCGGGAACAGTTTCTCCCACGGATACCTCAGCCCTGTTTCTCCATCTACCCTGGCGGCTACGCACAGCAGCTCGGCGTGCTGATGCCGCCTCACCCACCCTACTCGACTGGTTTAGCAGGCTCCCTGTACCACCACCACCATCAGGAAGGCCCTGTGCTCGTCCTGCCTCCTGGCAGCTTCCCCCCGCAGATCCCCTTTTTTCCTCATTCCCAGACTGTTCTAGAACAATCGCGGTCCTCAAGCCGTAGCAGTGATCACTCAGACGTGTCTACGATGAGTGTGAACAGTGACAGCAAAGGGGAGAGTTACCCGGACTGAGGGGTGTACAGTAGGAGCTAGGAGGAGGCTCCACGACTGCACTGACAGTTCTACAAACTGACATATTCGACATGACGTGATTGGAGTAGAAATGCACGTTTCCACAACAGAGACCTGCCAGAAGCCTGCTGTGTCTTTTACCTCCTGAGAATGTAATTGCAATGACAATTTTTAACTGGTCACAAAAAGGTGGTTGGACCATGTATTGCAATGACCATGCCTGTTTGTCTGTTTGTCTATTTGTGTGTCTGCCCGCAGTGTTTTGCGTTGTCTGCGGATGGCGCCAAACAAACAACATTATGTGCCTCTGGTGTTGGCCAGGGGGGCAGAATGCCATCACTGATTGCTCTTGTTTCATCCTCAGAGACCATGCATTTCTTACTATTGTAATTAACAGAAATGCAGAAAATGCAGAAAATGCACTGATCCCAGAGGATAATAACAATTATGTATGTTCCCATGTTTTAAAATGTCTTTTTTAGTTCCTTTTGGTAATATGGTTGTGGTTACTTGTATGGTACAGTTACAGTGTGAGCAATAATACTGGTGTAATTATATAAGAATGAAAAAAAGCTTATTACATTGTAAAAAAAATATTGGCACAGGATATATGTTGACATGATTCGATTGTGCACCATTTTTGTCACCTTTAAATATAGTGTTTGTTAAATCGTTTATTTTTTATAAAATATGTTGACTTTATTCTGTAGTCGGCTCACTTCTTCACTTTGAAAGACAAAAGGTTGAAAATGCATGATGATTGGCATATCTTTTCAAGTGTGACATTGATTTTACAT
Organism: Engraulis encrasicolus; assembly: GCF_034702125.1. Taxonomy (NCBI): domain Eukaryota; kingdom Metazoa; phylum Chordata; class Actinopteri; order Clupeiformes; family Engraulidae; genus Engraulis; species Engraulis encrasicolus. Next base: position 52,625,968 of record NC_085861.1, on the reverse strand, counting down.
GTTTAGTTTTGGCCACACCCACCGAAAGCCAAATTTGAAATCGCGTCATTGATTGGTTAATTCCTGCACCTGCACAGTATGCTGGGAGCTCTTCCAGTCGCGTTGCTTTGGTTGAGAGTTGGGAGAAAGAACGAGGAGGACGTAGCGTCCATATTGTGCAGAGACAAAAGAGAGTCGAGAGTATGGACTAAAGAAGAAACAAAACATATAAATGTATTAACACCTTCGTTGATCGCATACAAGAAGGCATTCTACAAGTTACGAGGTAGAGTAAAACACTGGGCCTACATCGTACAAGTGGAAAGTCGTACGTGAAACTGGCGCTAGCTCTGGTTAGGTGTGATTTGAATGAACCGTTAGCACTAATGCGAGCATAGTTATGCTAATAGATCAATGCCTTGTCTTGCTACTAAACTTGTTAACATTAGCTGGGCTGCAGTAGCTATATTAGATTCGTCGTGACATTCAAATCAAGTTGAACTACGTTAAGTACTGTCTGGATAGGTGATTGCCTCCGAATAGTTAACTTATTGTACCTCAACAAAGTGCTATCTAGCATTAACTTGGGTTAGGTAGTATTTGTTCCAAGCTAACTAAACAGCAGACGCACATATGGCTATGCTACCTACCCACCTTATACATTTTCCATATTGAAGGCGGCAGTGATGGTAAAGTTACTTTACCATCACTGCCGTAAAGTTGATGAGAAGGCAGTGCAGTAGAAGTGTCTCAGTAAAGATATGAGTGGTAAAATCAATGCTAGCAGCTAATCTTGCTTGTATCAACTGTGAAAACGCTTGGCCGAAGTGGCGAGGTAGGTAACGCGCCAGGTTAAGAATCAAATTAATAATACTTTATTGTAGACACATGCTTACTCCAATACAACGGGGTGAGTGTCATTTCGTGATTCAAACATATCAGTTAACCAACCATACCAGTTTGTTCACTTAGAAAGTCAGACTACCTCTTCGTAAATGTCATATGAGCCTGCTGAACTAGCTTGCGCGTCACCGGGGGTAGTCAGTAGCCAACGGTGATAAAGTGCCTCAAAGCAAATGTTTGTAGAAGTTTTATAGGTTTTCTCTCTTAATTTAAAGGTTCATACTATTATCTTGAGGACCCCTCGTTATTGTAGTGATTCATGTAAAAACAAATTAATCGCAGGACTAACAAACTAAGTGTATAAAATGGGCAATCATTTGTCAGTCAACCAAGTACTGTAGAAGTTCATAACTTACCTTTACTATCTAATTGCCACTCCAAATATGCTGCCACCATCTTTGCTTTTTTAAACTAAGTCCTCTTGAAAGGAGGCACTACTGCGAGCTATGTGGCAGTACAAGGTACAGATCACTGTTTAAAGTTACCAGACTTAATTACCAGTTATGAACTGACTAATCACACACTTCTTTTAGGCAACCATTTAATTTGTGGACCACTAGTATTGGTCCTGGAGAAAAAACAGCAATCATAATTGGGGATGTACCAAATCCTGATTTTAAGGTTTTGCCTAATACCACATGCATACACTGCTTAAGATTTGGCAGAAACCTACTCCGATCACCGAAACCAAACCCTGTTAACAAGGGCGAAACCGAATGTTGGGTTTGGAACAGCCCTATTCGGATCGACCAAATATTAAATCCACTCGCTTAAGATTTGGCAGAAACCTAATGTCAAATCCTACTCTGATCACTGAAACCGAACCCTGTTAAAAAGGGCGAATCCGAATGTTGGGTTTGGAACGTCCCTATTCAGTTCTGCTAAATATCTAATCTACTGTTTTAATGGCAACTGCAGTATTTTCAACATTAAATGGGTATGCCACTATTTTGGGGCTTAATACAGAATACAGTTAAAATCGTTGGCCAGGGTTTATAAAGGTGGTAAAGTGGTATCCACGGATCCATTGACTTTCACTAGCTTAGCGACATGCTCCCTCTTTTAACTTCTCTTAAAGCAGGACAACAGCTTACATGAAAAATAAGACACTTTACCACCTTTATAAACCCCGGCCTACGATTTGAACTGTATTGTGGCATGCCCCTTTAAGCCTCTTTTCTGGGTGCCCTGCGATACTCATGAACGGCGTGATGTTTTCCAAGAGCGTTACGCCCATTTGTGGGAGAAAACAACCCATGCAAGTTAATTGGTGATGTTGGGGTTTAATAAACGAAAGATACGGACCTGTAGACTAGCGTTGTTCACGCGCAACATGCCGAAAACGTGTTGCGTTGCCGGTTGTTCAAATAATATAGCCAAACAGCCGTGGCTGAAGCATGGAATGTATTCATTTAGGCTAGCCAATGTAGCATGTAAGTCAATGAGACATTCGGTTTGTTTTCACTCATAAAGGGGTGTAACGCAAATTTAAGAGCAAAGTACCCGGATGACCGTTCATGAGTATGTTTAGAGCCCCCCTCACCTTTTTTTGTTGTTGTTTACTGCTGTCTCTGTCAATTGGCCAATCCAATTGGATTTTCAGTGAATACCCCTGAACACTTGGTCTTGAAGACCATTGTTTAAGGTGGTTTTGAAAACATAGTTGGACATGCCCATATACTGCCATTGTAAAGCCAATTGAGACAAATTCTATAGTAGCCAATTCACAGAGTCTGCAGCAAACAACAAAAAAAGGTGAGGGGGACTCTAAAACATTGCAGACAACCCAGAAAAGAGGCTTAATGTTGAAAACACTGCAGTTGCCCTTTAAGATGTGGCCTAATCCAAAACCGAGTACTGGAATTCTACTCTGATCACAAAAACCGAACTTCGTCAACAAGACGCAATCGGAATGCGGAACCGAATCTTGGATTCAGTACATCCCTAATATAATTATTTATAGAGGTGCACCGAAAATTCGGCAGCCGAAAATATTCAGCCAAAAACGGAAAAAAAATGCGCTTTCGGTTTTCAGCCGAAAGCCAATTGAGTGGCCGAATCGGAGGCCAAATAGAAAATGAATTTAAAATGGGCATTATTGAAACTTTTTATAACTTTTAACTGAACCTGTAATATTCAGTTTCAGTTTCGGTATTCGACCAAGTGAGTAATTTTATTATTCGGTTTCGGACACAAATTTTCATTTTGGTGCATCTCTTGTTTATTAATAATTTATTCAGCCATACAAATCTTTTAACACATTCAATACCAGCCGTTTTTTGGAATTTAGCTGTAGACTCCCAGCCAATTTCATCATTTTTTTTTGTCATTTTTTTGAACAGCCACCGAATATTTTGTCTTCAATCCACAGACAGGTGTCAGGGGTTGTTCGAAAGCCCAAAAACTCAGCTGTCTGTATATTTTCATGGTTTGTTTCTAGTTTATTCCATTCCGAAGTTATTCCACTTTAAACCAGCACTGGTTTAGGTAAAAATAGCGTTTTTTAACATTCGAACTGAGATAAAGCCTTTTTTGTCAGGGATGCGCTCTGACTCTCCAAGTTTAAATTGCGGATCTAAATGCATTTTCACGCCCGAAGACCAACTCCAGTAGCTTCCAAGTAAACTATTTCGATGCAAAAATCACCAGGTCAGGCTATTGTTCAGAGCCACATCATCTGAAATGCTATCTAGCTAATGCCACTTGACTGGCAGTTTTCGTTCTGTAGATAAAAGTAGACGTGTCAAAGTACTCACCTAAAATTAGGTTACTTCCTGCTGTGTTGCATGCTGTTTTTCATTGCAACCTTCCATTTTACACCTATCTTGATGGCAGCAAAACTCCTTATCCTTCCATCATACAAACCCCAACTCCGATGAAGTTGGGACGTTTGGTAAACAGTGAATAAAATCAAAATGCTATCATTTTCAAAACATTCAATCTATTCATTAGATAGAGAATAGTGAAAAGACAACATATTAAGTGTTAAAACCGAGAAAAAATATTGTTTTGGGGGACATATGTACTCATTTCTAATTTGATAAATCCAACACGTCTCAAAAGAGTTGGGACGGGGACAATAAATGGCAGCAAATGTCGAGGAAGACTAAAAACAAAACAAAAGACAACACTTAACAGTTAAATACATTAACCGATGAGATGATTTTATATAAAAAACAGTGTTAATTCCTATCTTGGACATGATTTCACCAGCTTAAATGGTGGGTGTATTCCTTGTCATGTTTTGCAATGTTTTCCTTTCTGTAGTGCTTACAGTGTGACAGGTCTTGACCAAAAACCCACCATTTTATCACCTGCTGGTCCTTATGATGGAGCCAAACTGTTAAAACATAGTAGAAAATGCAATTTGACCTTACTATGTGGCAGTAATCGAAGATTTCCCTTCAAAATATAATGCATGAGTGGCTTTTCATACTGTTTAAAACCCATTTATACCATTCAGCACTGTATTTAACTCTACAGATGAGTGAGAACATCTTAACCAATGCACTACTGCATCCGCATGCCATCATGGAGGCTGACTTTTGAAGCTAGCACTAACACAAGTTGGATGGTCCATTTTCACTGTAGCACAGGATGTGCAATGCTCTATTATTGTCAAAAAGAATGGACTTCTACAACTTCTGCTGACTTCTGTAAGCAAAGGACAGTTTCCCATGTCTTCTGGGTCTATTTCAAGTGAGCTCAGGTGCTTAGGAGAATGTTAAACCCCTGTATCATTTTCATGCATTAAGCATTCTTAATATGGTCAATTTTCAGTAGCTCTAGCACTCCAGGAATTAGAGTGAGACTACAGCCAATATATATTTCATGATGTCATGAACCTATACAATGATTTTATTAACAAAAATATGTCTTATATACACTCAATCGTGGTAAATCAAAGGGAATTAAAAAATGTATGTAATAACTATGGTAATTATTCCCTTTGCATCTTTAATTCTGAGTGACTCAGCCTCTCTGTGATGATCTTATACCTGGACACCTATATTGTCCGTCAGTACAATTCATTTTGAAATGTTCTTCTTTGTTGTTTTATCTTATTTGGATGTTTACTAAATTTCACTGATCCCCGTCCCAACTCTTTTGAGACGTGTTGGATTTATCAAATTAGAAATGAGTACATATGTCCCCCAAAACAATATTTTTTCTCGGTTTTAACACTTAATATGTTGTCTTTTCACTATTCTCCATCTAATGAATAGATTGAATGTTTTGAAAATGATAGCATTTTGATTTTATTCACTGTTTACCAAACGTCCCAACTTCATCGGAGTTGGGGTTAGTATGTTTAGGAACAGGCTAGCTAGCAGGACATGTTTTGATGCTCTAGGAAGTAAATGGAGACGTGGCGTGATCAGGAAGTGGTTTGATTCACAATAATACAACTCAAATACTGTGTGTAATAAAATGCACAGATGATGAAATATCCAGATCCTGACTTTGTAGTTTTGACTTTGTAGGTGTTTTCATGATCTATGTCAGTTCTGTTCATCTTGTTATTACGGAAATCATGTGCATTAGAATGTGTAGATTCAGAATCCAATGTAAAAACGTAATTTTACGGTTTGGGAGCCAACTCATGGGAGGCAAAACATATTTTTACGTGACTTGGTAGTGAATGTGTTAATATGCACAAAACCACTCAAGGACTGTACGCAACTGTTAGTTTTTTTTGATTGTTTACAGCCAATTTCTGGTACATTTCCGAAAACATCTCACCCATTTACCAAACCCAAACCAATGACGCTGAACTACAAGCACAATTAAAATCTTTACACTCAATTTTATTTTAAGTTCTAAAATTTTCATGAAGGAAAGTCCTGGTTTTCTTATGAAGCATGTCATTAAAATGCTAAGATCAATTGCTATACTACGTACACTAGAGGTGCTCCGATTGCTCGGCTGCCGATCATGACCGGCCGATAATGGCCAAAAATAGCCTGATCGGTGATCGGAAAAACATGCCGATCAAAAAACCGATCGAGAGATATTAAATTCCTCACGCAATCATTTTGCCTTTACACCTGGCGCTGCATGTAGGCTAGGCGCTGGCTCTGCACAGCTGCAACTGCACCAAAAGAAGGCATCTTTGCTTGTCTATAACTTTTCGCCATTCCCCCCTTCATTTCCACCATTCATAACCATATCTGCATCAACAATGATCTGATTTTCCGATCCATGCGCCGTTTACCTGACAATGTAATTTGCGATTGAGTACTCGCCAGTGAGCCATGTTACGTTATAACCTGTGTAGTTGCCTTGGTCAGCACGCGACAACTTCACGTTGTCAGCACAAACATGTCAATTATTGTTTTCAAAGTTGTAATTGGCAGTCAGTCGATTAGTTTGATAGTCGCTGAAACACCAAACGGCGACAGATGTGGTTAAAACTTGAGAGAGATTCAGAACGGTAGTGGAGCACTGCAACTGTGGACGGTGACAGAGAGGGGAGGGGCTCTCCTCACGAGGCTGCTCATTTAAAGCGACAGGTTGTTTTTTTCTCGTATGTGGAAGACTATTTGATGTAATGTTTCAGTTTCAATTCAATCTTAAATAGATTAGTTATTCTATGCAATAACTTATACATTGATTAATACTGTAGACTGTATTACCAACACTAGTCTGAAAGATAATAATAATAATAATAATAATAATAATAATAATAATAATAATAATAATTATAATAATGATAATAATAATAATAATAGCCTAATAATAGACATGTGCAAATTAAGATTGATTGGTTTATGGGCAGAAATGGTATTCAATAAGGATAATTAATAGGCTATTAATTATAGGCTATTATTATAAAAAAATAGGAAATCATTTCTATGATCGGTAATCGGCAGATAAGGATTTTTGGTGATCGGTATCGGTGATCGGACCCAAAAAATGGTGATCGGAGCACCTCTAACGTACACCTTTCATACCTTTCTCCAGTTAGCAATCATCACTCCATAAGGACACGAACAGATGAGTGGATGTATTGATTTCACAGATCTTAACGAGTTGTTGAATGCTAAAACATGTAAATTACATACAGGAAAATGATGCAAGAAATCACTGTCATGTGGTTAGGCCTAATCAACATTTTACAGTATGTACAGTAACCTATGTAAAATGGATTTGTTTATTGTGAGTATATCTGTGTGCTCGGTGTCTAATCACAATATTTCAGTAATTTACAGCACAAATACCCACTGCAGGAAGTGAAATACTGAAATTAATACTGAACAGAATAAGGCCTTCCGTAGGTGACGTTGAATAGTATTTTACCACATCATGTTCAAACTTTTCATAAGAGTGCCCTTTCAAATGATTGTGTGTTTGTGATTTGATAGCAAATTCCTTTTAGAAGAGAGTACATCATTTTGCAGTCCCTCCAGGATTTTGCACTGGGATTTTGTGATTTTTGCGGTCAAAATGTCTGATTTTGTGGCGGCATTTTCTCATTTTTTGCAAAGATTTTGCACCCCTTTCTGGATTTTTTTGGTAACTGAAAACCACAATCAGTCTAAGCAGGCTTAAGACAAAAGAGAGAGAGAGATTCAGAAACACGCTTCCTATATAATAGGCCTAGAATAATAAAATATTGACAATAATAAAATATGTGATGTAATAAAATATATAAAATAGAATGTGTAGAAAAAATCAAGGCCGCGACACTCATAAATCTCTGTCGATATTTTAGAACGACTTCGGGGGAAAACGGGACTGCGCGTTATGAAAAAATACTTGTGGGTATCCTACCAGTAGGCTAATGAAGAGCGTCGCGGGGTACAGTAGCCAGGTTGTATGCAAGCGTTTACAATGTCACCTGTTGAAAGACGCGTCTCTCTCTCTCTCTCTCTCTCTCTCTCTCTCTCTCTCTCTCTCTCTCTCTCTCTCGTATTGCAAGCTGTTGCATATTATTTGCTTGATGCAAAGTTGTGATGGCATACACGCTCTCGTTGTGACATGGTTGTGTGCATGGTTGCATGGATTCGCAAGACTTTATTGCAATAACACAGTGAAAGCGTGGAAGGGCCGTTCACTTCCTATCTCGGTGTCCTTGACTGAAACAATTTGCAAAACTCCACACTTTCGAATCCTTTGCGATCGGCATTACAGTGATTGTTATCAGAAGGCTTGTGCCTACGCATAGACATAGACCCTTAAATTACAAACATTAGCGAACATTGAAAAAAGATCAGACAACGACCGTCGGGTAGCATGCTCATGAAAGCGACAGGGGAGAGTGGAGAAGTTGCGCAAAAATGTAACGTAAGATGTTTGCTACTGTGCGACAGCACCGCCACTATTTCATGACTGCATAGGCCTACACTTCTTCGTCATGGATAAATGGGCAACAATACTTTTTCCAGCCAGGATTGCACTGAAAAGTAGGCTACTGCTGTTAAAAAAAAGGTCACGGGTGTGCAGCACCGACGCCTGCGTGTATGTGTGAGGGAGGGGGGGAGAGAGACGCGGAGCAGCTGAGATGAGGGTCGCGACTTGCGAAATAGCAGGCAATTATTTTTCAATGTTTCAGTGACATATTAACAAAAATGCTTCCTATTGGTTTTCGTCTCCGGTGGTATTGTAGTCACATTTTTATTTTTTTGACGAAAATATAGGCTAAATCAATAAACCCCACAGAATGTTGAAGGGGACAAAGGGGAAATTTTGCGGGGAAAATGCGGCTTTACAGGAATTACGTGGCATCGTGAAATTATGCGGAATATCATTGAATTTGCATGAATCCACGCGATCGCTGAATTGGACTGATTTTGAGAGAAGACGCTTTGCAGAAGTGAGCGATTTTGCTGGTTGTGTGTGAGTTTTTGGATTTGTGTAGAGTTTTGAGAATTCGAGACATCAGAACATGTATGTGAGCAGTTGAGAGAAACTGTAAGAGCAGGTGTCAACTGTTGATTTTTTTTTTTTCCCCTACTGCAGAATTCACAGCAGTTTTCCAGATCGTTCAAGCTGACTGCTGGTCACGGAAGACAACAGACTAAAGAGAGAAGGAGCAAGAACTATTAAACCATCAAAGCACAGACTTCAAAGTTACCAAACTGGATTCCCAGCAATTCAAGGACATTTTTTGGACTTTTGGAGATTTAATGTGAAACCATTTTTTAAAGCGTTTTTTGGAGAGAGGAACTTGGACTTACCCACTGTATTTGAAAACGTGTTTATTTTTGCAGGTAGATCAGTAGGGTCAATTCTTGAAATTCTTGAATCTAGGGTCATTCTTTTGAATGTAAAAATACAGAATATAAAAAAGCAACAAAAAAAAAAAGAGCACTTTGCTTATTAGACAAGCGGTACTATTTCAGTTGTCCAATAGAAGTATCAGCGTTCAGCAAAGCAATTGTGATTTTCTTTAAAAAAAAACAAACAAAAAAACAATATTTGATAGTCCTGTCTTAGCGTTGCCATTGCAATTAAGCAGGACGTGAAATCCCAAAGAGTCACTTGCATATATAGATTTTTATATTGCGAGTTTGTAATTATTTATTCACATAAATAATATTTTCTCTTCTTTTGGGAGAGTTCTTATATAGCTTTATATGCAGACATTTTTCATACGTCAGACACTCTTCTTTTCAAGAGTTCGCTGCGTACCAAGTGTGAGTTAATCACACACAGGCCAAAATCTCGAAAGTTCTTGAAACAGCAGAACTGTTTACATCAAAGGGCATTTCCTTGAAGCCTATCAGAGAAAGAAACGAGGAGAACTTTTTTATTTTTAAGGAAAAAAACAAACAAAAACATTCAGGAAGAAGCTTGAAGCCATGGCAACTGTGAGAACAGAGAACCTGACCTCTGTCATGGGACTGGGCAAACCGAACGGCCAGCTCAGGGGACCATCCATGCCTGCTACACTGCAGTCTATTGCCAAACAGCAGGCCAAGCCATCCAGCGACGCCCAGAGCGGAAGCACCATACCCCAGACCAGCGATGGCATTCGGTAGGCACAAAAACACACGCACTGCACACACACACTCAGAAGCTGTGTCATGTTGTGTGCCATGGCTAATCACTTGTGGATTGTTGTTGCCACGTCATGTGCAGGTTTGGAGATGACTGGAAGAAGTGCCTGCAGCTACCACCAAAAGACACCCGAATGAGAACCTCAGTAAGTGGCATTCGAAATGGAACTCATGTCAGGTCACATGCTGATCAATATCCAATTTTTCATAATTTAGTATTATTGTAACATGTAACAAGATTTTCATGGTGGCAGCAAGGCATGGTCAATTTACTGTTAACCACAGAGCTAGTGGAGTACGTAGTGGCATAACTAACAGTTTACGCCAACCAGATGACTAGCATCGTGCCACACAGGGATTTGTGTATTGAAAAGGCCGGTGTATAATATGAAATTTTAACCAGCCCTTACTTGTAATGCCTAACCTTTTGCTTCACCTGCAGGATGTGACCGCCACCAAGGGGAATGAGTTTGAAGACTACTGCCTGAAGCGCGAACTACTGATGGGCATCTTTGAGATGGGTTGGGAAAAGCCCTCTCCGATTCAGGTTAGCCGGTCTTGATAAGTCAGTTGCAAGAAAATCTTTCAGACTTTTTGGAAGTGTCGTTAAGTTATTGGGCAGTTCACTTGTTGTTATCGTTATCAAAAGCATGACATCCCCAGTCATCTTCTGCTTGGTTTTTGATTGCTTTACATTTTTTAATGAAAATTGCTTTGAAATAAAGGTTGTGCTAAATGTAATGTGGGTTTGCTCTTTGCCTTGCAGGAGGAGAGCATTCCTATCGCCCTGTCAGGCAGGGACATCCTTGCTAGGGCCAAGAACGGCACGGGGAAGAGCGGCGCCTACCTCATCCCTATGCTGGAGAGGATAGACATCAAGAAGAACCACGTCCAGGGTAAGAAAACCACAAATAGGCCTTTTTCACTCATCAGACACTTAATAATTCAATGCATTCAAGGCAGGTATATTGTAGCATCCGGTGGCATAGATATAAACTTGCACTCCATTGTTTTCGGTGGAAACTAGGATGACTGAGTGAAATTGGTCAAGTGGCCAGAATTTCTTGAGCCCATTGGAGGCCAGATTACGCTTCCGACCTGAAAATATACTGGCCATGATCGGTGGATCGGTGGTATCGGTATCGGCGAGTCCCAACAAATCAGTCCCTCCAGGAAATCGCGATGTTGCGATCGCGTCGTTTTTCACAACTTCAATGAATTCCCGCGAATTCTGCGCGAGAGCGCAACTTTAACCAATCACAGCGATTTCCCGCAACTTTGAACACTTTGAACCAATCCATGTTGCGCTGACTTCACTGATGTCGACAAACTTCCTTTCAAAAAGGATAATACAATGAAAAAAATACAATAAAAAGTAACCTAGCAATCAGTCCCAGCACTTTATGCATGTACAAAGTTGTCGGTGAGGGGGAAAAACTAATAAATAAGAATGTAGGAAACGCCATGTTCTCATTGCGCGTCTGCTCGCATGGTCACAGGAGGGAAAATGTATGACTAGTCTGGCATAACCAATATAGGCCTACATTTTTAAAATGTGCTAGGCCTACATAAATATATAATTAACACTTCATGACAGTCATCTACATTACGCCAAGTATAGGGCTCCTACAACAAGATGTGTGGTTTTTTTTTTCTAAAGTGGTCCACCTGCTGGACCACTTTGGTGTTTGACTTATGCGCATACAGAAGGCAACATTTTCCCTCCGAATTGAGATGCGCAAATGCCTTGTCCACAACAAAGGAGTAATTTCCATCCTTCATTGTGAATGCTGCGTGCGTGCCTGGCCGATATAGTAATATCTTTCGCGCAAATTGGGCTATGGCTGGATACGAGCACTTGGTGACCGTGGTGACCGTGTCGTCATATCACTTTCGTTTAACCTGGCGCGGTCAAGACCGAACATGAATAAAACCAGATCAGACACGTTGGAAAGCTGTGGGAGTAAGTTGGAAAACTACTTTCTGTCTCTCCCTCTCCTTCTCTCTTCCTTGCGCGATTGACGGTAGGCCTATTGATTGACAGCTGAGACCTCCGTTCTGCAGGCGACGTGGTGTTTTATAGATAACAATCTCGTCGTCTTTTATATTCACAAGAGCACCAAATTTAATATAATTTCTGAGCATTATTCAGCAAGCACCCTTCACAACAGGAAATCTGTGAACTCCATCCTCGTTACATTGAATGATGATCATCAGCCGTTAATTTAGCCTAAAGCCGGCTGACTGCGCGGGAAAACAAAAAAAAACCTAGGCCTGTGCCTTCTTTCGAAAGCGACCCCTCCCTCTGCTTTTATTTGTGTTGCGTTTGACAAGCTTGAAAATTAAACGCTGACACAGGCAGGCTATGTGTAGCAGACGACTCACATTAACCAGGATTTCAGTCACAAGAGTTCCTGTCACCTACCCTCTTCAACTGGGTGGACATGCCCAATTCCGCCCGCCTACTTATAGTTAATTATGTATCCACTGTTTAAGTCAGGAATGGATATCGACATGATACGAAGTTTGTATGTTTACAATTTGAAACGGTGATGACATTTAAAACCGAGTCAAACGGCCACAAACAGCATTGTAATGAAGGGTGTCGTAATGGCAGCATGAAAGAGATGGAACTTTTCACGAGGACATTCTGGCTAAAAACTCGCCCTGGCCGCTTCCCTGCTTTGCTTAAGGACCAATATTATAATATAAAAATGGAAATAATATAAAAACACCAGAGGACTGGAATGTGGCAGTGTCCTTTACTTTCAAGCGTGCGGAGACGCATTAAAAATCGCAACAAAAATCGCACCTTTCACTTCATACCGCAACAAAATCGCAACAACACAGTAAGAAGCTCCGCAACTTTTATCGCGATTTTCTGGAAATCCTCGTGCACCATCTGGCAATTCCGACCGCGATTTTTTGAGAAAATGCCCGCGATTTCCTGGTGGGACTGACAAATAGGGCACTGATGCCATTTACAGATGCTTGTATGACAAACAGCCTTGAAATTAGTTATTTCATAGAGGTATTTAAAAAGTATAAAAAGTTTTGCTGGATTCACTTTGTATATTTTTCCTGTTTCACAAAAGTAGGCAGCAGCCTGACAAAGCCATGCAATGATTTTACATCCAAGTAGTATGCACTGCAGCCCTTCATATATACATTTCAAATAGGGTGGTATTGGTATCGGTATGGTATCGGTATCGGCCGATACGGCACAGCCAGGTATCGGTATCGGGGCCAAAAAATGGCATCGGTGCAACACTAGTCATTACTAACAACTCCACAAAGTTTCGTCCAAATCAGTTGATTGATTTTTGAGCTATGCTGCTGACAGAATCTTTCCAAAAGTCCTGGTTCCGGTCCGTGACCCGGATCACCACCAGAATTCAATCACTTGTTCCTTGGGTCATTAGCAACAACTCAAGAAAGTTTTGTCAAATTCCGTTGATTAGTTTTTGAGTTATGCTGCTGACAAACAAACAGACAGACAGACAGACAAACAGTTGAGCAAGTGAGCACAGAATGCACTCCCTCGCCTAAGTGTCCTCTCAAGTGGAGTAAAATGGTAAGGGCAGGTTACATACTTCGTAATAAATTTATGCACAAAGCGAGTCTACTTCCCCTGACAAAGTTGATAGATTGTTCATTTGTTAGCATTTATACTAATGCCTGCTGCACATTGGGCAATACGGTCACCGCATCACCGGAGTGGTCCCGCAACCAAGGTCTAGTAGTGGCTGGTTTGAAACATGGCGGATGGAGCAGAAAATGCCACCAAACTTCTTTATTTGAACACTAAAAACGCTTCGTTTCACTTTTTTGTAGTGTGTTACTGATAAAGATCATGTGTGAAAAGTATTGCTGTGTTTGGTGATGAATTTGGTTTTTGTAATTTCGTATCAAATCATAAATGCTTGTTTTCTTGTCCACCTATCTAGTGTGGATTATGTAAGGGTTAACGTTCGGCAAGAAGGTCGCTACCGTGGAATAGCAGCACGACAGAGAGAATCTTTAGACCCCGACGCGGAGCGGAGGGGTCTTGTTCTCTCTGAAGTGCTGCTATTCCACAAAGCGACCGACTCGCCGAAAGTTAACCCGCTTATTATATGGATATACTTAAATGATTCACACATGCGGGGACATTTCTTTAGACCTATTTAATGTTAAGATTGTTGCTGCGCAAAACAAAACAGTGCCGTTGTGGAACACCGCTAGGCAACAGCTAGGTAGGCTAGCCAGGACAACAGGTGTTGTCTATCACAGCAGCTGATTAGAGTGACAAAAGACCGGACACCCTGCGGAGTGATATGAAACATTCGCTTTAGCCACTGACTTGTATACAAGCCAGTGGCTTTAGCAGTGAACGTCTTGTTGCCATTGACAGCTGTAGCCAGGACAACGGGTGCTGTCTATCACAGCAGCTGATTAGAGTCTTGTTGAAAAGTCGCTTTAGCAGTGAAAAGTCTTGCTGCCATTGACAGCGGTCTGTTATAGACCAACCCGTCCGTTATCGAAAAATAACAGACGTCCGAACGTTGGGGGGCCCCGTTGAAATGAATGGAGCATTCGACAGATGACGTCACAACCATATAATAAATAATGATAATGTTTGGACATTATTGCTGTTTTTAACAGCTTAAAACGTATAAATAAATATATATACACGTCGCATCGGACTAAACGTCGCACATTTTTGGAAGGTTATTCTACTCATGGAATCTGCGTTCGGATAACTGGCACGTGGTAGCAGGGTCTCCGCGGATCCTTAAAAAGTCTTATAAAGTCTTACTTTTAATATTTGTTTTTTAAGGTCTTATAAAGCATTATATTTCGCCATTTTTTGGAAATGTGGTATTATATTTACGTGGGAGGTCTTATATTCCCCTAGGTAGCTTGAGTGTAAGAAAAAGGTCTATTTTTTGACGCTATAAACCTTATTTAACCGGCATACGTCCCTTATCAAGATGCGGAAAAGTAGATGAAACTGATCTGTGTTTATGGCGCGGCGCAGCGCAGCCCGCTGGCCACACAGCGGGGGGCAGCCGCAGACCTGTGGGCGCAGCCAGAGCCGTCTAGCCTACTTGCATGTTCTATTAGAAACAGTCGAAAAAGTGGTCGAAAAAATATGAACGTGAATCGAGATGGGTAGATAGATGCACGTTCAGTGTAATGTGGCTTGAGGACAAGAAATAAAACGGTTAGCTGCTATCCAAAGCAACGTCGGAATATGAAGCTTGATGTTAACTGTGTCGGGAGGACGCATAGCCTGATCAGTCGTTGAGTGTAAGTTTTAAATCTTGTCTATCGTAAGCATGTTAGCCATGCCCTCGCGTTTGGGTAGAAGCGTTTGCTAAATGTAAAGGGTTAATTTCATAAAGTCCATTATGACCGTATTCGAAAATAAATGTTCCTTCATACAATAGCCTACACTTTCAAAATCGCCTCTAGTTCTAGATACGTGACAGGCTATTTGAGGCCTCTGTCAAATGCAAAATGATTTCGTTAACATGATGGCAGCATGAGGAAGTGAGCGCGAGGCAATACGAAATCGGATGAGTAACAGAATATGTACGAAGCCAATTATCTGGCGAGGTGCGTAATGTCCAAATCGGTAACCAGATGGGCAACGGTAAACGCGCTAAATGCTTGTTATGGACATGCTGGAAATCGCTTCCAAGTTGTGCGCTGTTTGTTGAGAACAACAAACTACAGACAGGCTGCTCAAATTAGAACGCTTGCTTCTGCTACCCGTCTCTGGTAAAGCGAGCTGGAGGAGGAGAAACGGCACTCAGAGTAGTCGTACATTTAACCCTTTTGACACCAGGTGTCATCTCTCCTAATAGCAAAGTGCATTCAACTATTTATCCATCAGAAATGATGAATTGTTGAGCCATTTTTAATGTGTACATTTAAAGGCATTTGATGAACATTCATCTGAGTTTTCCATAGGCCGTCAAAACATGCGTGGGACCCTCAATTAAAAGCCAGTTGTCAGTTAACTGACCATATGCATGCATGGTGTCTGTAGGCCTACAGATCAGTTACACCTTGCTACTGCTTACACTGTGTTTACCCTAGGCTACACTATAAAAGCACAGTAGTCATATAATATTGTTTATTATATATAATTATGTACTAGGCCTACATTTCATTATAGCAATGCAAACTAATAACATTAGCAATATTGCAATGCCTCACCCCGAGCGGTGGTCTTATTTTTTATCATCAGAGGTCTTATATTTGTCTTAAAAAGTCTTATATTTGATGATCCAAAATGTGCAGAAACCCTGGGTAGGCTACTGCTTGAAGACGGCATGGTTTTATAAACGAGCATCTGAGAAGCAGTGAAAATGCGTCCAGAGGTGGTACTGGTAATGCACCAACTATGCTGGTTCGCCAACCGCCATAAAAACACAAGGAGAAAAAGAAGAAGAAGAAGCAGTCATAACAGTGATAAAAGCGCCATGTTGCCGTCTCGGAGGCGGACTTTCTTCTGCACCGGACTGTCCGGATCCCAACTGCATACAGAATGTGGTTCTCCATAGACAATGAATGGTTAACTGTCAAACCGGATTCGTATTACCGCATGTAATGTGCAGGGGCCTTAAGTGGGATTGAGCAATTCTAGCGTCACATAGCGCTGTTAAGAAGTTAGTTGATGATCCTCTCCCTCTCCCTCCGTCAGTGGAGACGCATGCAGGTTCCCAACATTCACACACTCCTCTCCCCATCGTCAAACTGTCGTTCAAACTGTAATAAGGTTTCCATGATCAGTAAAAAGTCTCTAGTGAACTACAGACACAGAGGCATCCCATATAACTGCTTAGATGTGCTGTTTACAAATAATGTGAAGCACAAAATTAGAGCTCCCTGTTTGTGGAAAAAGCCAAGCAATCTCTTCTATGAAAAGGATACAACTTGTCAAATGAGAGGCTTGGCGCCCTAGAATCGCTTGCAGAGTTGAGTGACACCGACACACTTGGTGATCGGTCCATGTTTACCATGACTAAGGGCAAACATGTTTTTGTCAGTGCATGTGGAAGTTGGAGTCTCCCTGATGGTCTAATCTGGTTGACTTCAGAGGGCTTCAGTCGGTTGTTTTGGTTTAGTTTGACTGCCGTTATTGTGTCATGAGTTGAATGACCTTTGGCTGAAATATATTCCTTGGAAATGTATGAGATACTATTGCTATTTCTTCTCTGTGTTTTGGTTACTTTAATATTGTTCCCTGGTAAGAATAGAAGGCATCTGATTTTTTTGTGTTGATTAATGGGATAAGATGCTTAAGTTGGGAAGGATGCTCTATAAATCACTGATGCACAGTCACAGCACAGTCTCGGTGAATCAAGGTGGATCATTTCCAATTTTCATGTAGTTTAGACTAATGTCAGCTGGAGTAAAATCAAGTGTGAGTATAGCGTAGTGTGAACAGGCATATCGGCCGTCATTTTCTTTCCTGCTCTGATATTTCTTGCATATGAAACTGAAAAGCTCAGTTTTCAACCGTTGATATCCCCCCCCTCCACAGCTATGGTGCTGGTGCCCACGCGTGAGCTGGCCTTGCAGGTGAGCCAGATCAGCATCCAGATCAGTAAGCACCTGGGCGGGGTGAAGGTCATGGCCACCACGGGAGGCACCAACCTGAGGGATGACATCATGCGCCTGGACGAGACAGGTACTAACTCCTCTCTGCTCCTCTCCTCTCCTCTGTTTCATACCACCTCTCCTCTCCTGACTTCTCCTTTGATGACTCCAGAGACATCCTGAAAACCTGATGCATAGGGTGTACGCATTCTTGTGAGCATGGATAATGCATGGGTTTTTCCTCAGCACAATTGACATTTTCAACTGAATTTGTAGCAGTGGGAGATCTATGCAAACGTATTGCCGCTTGGTGTAATTTCCTACGAACTGGGCTTTAACTTTGGTTGTATGGCTATTTTTTGTTGCCATGTTGGGCAATCTGCTCTTTGGTGGAAAGCTGGAAAATATTCTGTATTAATATCATCAATGATGGACTGCTTGTGCGGTAATCAAGTTTTTGTACTGGGTGTTTAACACATTCAATAGCAGCCTTTTTTTAAATTTAGCTGTAGACTCTCAGCCAATTTCATCATTTTTTGTCATTTTTTGAACAGCTACCAAATATTTTGTCTTCAACCCACAGACATGTCAGGGCTTGTTCGAAAGCCCAAAAACTCAGCTGTCCGTATATTTTTACGGTTTGTTTCTGGCTTATTCCATTGCGGAGTTATTCCATTTTAAGCGAGCACTGGTTTAGGTGAAAATGGCAATTTTCAACATTCGAACTGAGATGAAGCCTTTTTTGTCACGGGTGCGCTCTGACTCTCCGAGTTTAAATTGCGGGTCTAAATGCATTTTCACGCCCGAAGAACAACTCCAGGTGATTTTTGCATCGAAATAGTTTACTTGGAAGCTACTGGTCACGCTATTGTTCAGAGCCACATCATCTGAAATGCTAGCTAGCTAATGACACTTGACCGGCAGTTTTCGTTCTGTAGATAAAAGTAGACGTGCCAACGTACTAACCTAATTTTGGGTGACTTCCTGCTGTGTTGCATGCTGTTTTTCCTTACAACCTTCCATTTTACACCTATCTTGATGGCAGCAAAACTCCTTATCCTTCCGTCATATGTTTAGGAACAGGCTAGCTAGCAAGGGCTGTGCTGACAGGACATGTTTTTGTTTTGATGCTCTAGGAAGTAAATGGAGACGTGACGTGATCAGGAAGTGGTTTGATTCGCTATAGTAAAACTCAAATACTGTGTGTAATAAAATGCACAGATGATGAAATATCCAGATCCTGACTTTGTAGGAGTTTTGACTTTGTAGGTGTTTTCATGATCTATGTCAGTTCTGTTCATCACATTATTACGAAAATCATACAGAATGTGCATTAGAATGTGTAGATTCAGAAACCAATAAATAAAAAAACGTAATTTTTACGGTTTGGGAGCCAACGCATGGGAGGCAAAATGTATTTTTACGTGACTTGGTTGTGAAGGTGTTAATGGGGATTTATCTCTTGTTCCAGTCCATGTCATCATCGCCACGCCAGGCAGGATCCTGGATCTCATCAAGAAAGGCGTTGCCAAAGTGGACAAAATTCAGATGGTGATAATGGATGAGGTGAGAAACAAGGCATTTTGTTGTTCACACAGTTGCACTGCATTTACGCTTAGCAGCTGATTTTATCCAAAGTGATTTACAAGCGAGGACCTAATTGGTAGCATACATACATTATGTACAGAACTACAGAGTAGACGGGCCACGCAGGGTTTTGACTCTGTGGGTCGAATAGCATCACATACATGCATGCATATGCAGTACATGCACCATCCTCATGCCATTCATGGGTAAGCGGTTAGGGCGTCAGACTTGTAGCCCAAAGGTTAATGGTTCGACTCCCGACCCACCAGGTTGGTGGGGGGAGTAATTAACCAGTACTCCCCCTCATCCTCCATGACTGAGATACCCTGAGCATGGTACCGTCCTGCCGCACTGCTCCCTTGGGGCGCCATTGGGGGGTGCCCCCTTGCATGGGTGAGGCATAAATGCTATTTTGATGTGTGCAGTGTGCAGTGAACACTTGTGTCCTGTGGAGTGCTGTCACAATGACAATGGGAGTTGGAGTTTCCCAATTGGGCTTTCACCTCACTTCACTTTCATGTGTGTTGGCTCCACCAGGCGGACAAACTTCTCTCTCAGGACTTTGTGACCCTCATCGAGGACATCATTAGCTTCATGGACAAGAAGCGGCAGATCCTGCTGTACTCTGCCACTTTCCCCGTCACTGTGCAGAAGTTTATGGTAAGGCTAATGGCTTCGTGGTGACAAATTTTGACTTCAGCACTTGATGGTCCCATTGTGTCCTGGAGCGTCATATACGCTGCCTGCATTCATGTTCTTGATATTTGAGCCGTTTTATTAAAAATGTGGGAATGTTAGAGCTGAATGAACACATTCTAGTGCAAAAATGAAGGTTGTAGCTTTTAAATGCAACTGATTTCATGTTTTTATGTGCTTCTGAGGCTGAGATATTCAGGTTTTAATAAGGAGAGAGCACCTTTTCCCAAAAAGGGCGTAGGCAAAAATGGGTTAAGGTGGCACCATCAAAGTGTTCCTGTTATGAGTGCTGGGAAGGTGTTACATTACCCATCAATGCCTAGCCAGAAGCTCAATAATGTATATATATATATATATATATATATATATATATATATATATATATATATATATATACATTAAATCAGACACTTTCGAGTCTGGCATTAGGTTTGAAATAACTTAAATTATGTCTGTTTTGTGTGTGTGTTTGTTTTGTAAGATGAAACATCTGCAGAAGCCATATGAGATCAACCTGATGGATGAGCTCACCTTGAAGGGCATCACACAGTATTACGCCTACGTTACGGAGAGGCAGAAAGTGCACTGTCTGAACACGCTCTTCTCCAGGGTAAAATGTTTTGGATGTTTGTTATTTTTTCATTATTATAATTTTTCTCTGAAGGACTAGCCATGGTGCAATTTTGAAAAGTCCACGTCAAGGCATCATGTTGTAAAAACATGGGTTGTGTGACCTGTTAAATTGTAGAATTTCTCTTTGCACTATGTATAGAATTGTTTTTTTTTCCTACATCATGCTTCAAAATGACACATCACAGATTGAGAATCAGTATTTTGACTGTGAGGTTGTGAGTCTCCCAACAACTTGTTTGCCGTTTCACGCTCTTCCCTCTCTCTCTTGCTTTCTCACTTGATCTGTGGCATGATGGTCCATTTCTGACATGCGGTGTTGCCCTTCTCTGTCTACAGCTGCAGATCAACCAGTCCATCATCTTCTGCAACTCCACCCAGAGAGTGGAGCTCCTGGCCAAGAAGATCACCCAGCTGGGCTACTCCTGCTTCTATATCCACGCCAAGATGATGCAGGTGTGTGTAAAGCTAAGCTATGTATATACTGAGCGCGGCCGACGCTACCGGAGTAACGGAAGTCAATATTTCTCTATGGAGTGTCTGACTAAAGCGACCAAAGTGAATTCACCAGGAGCGAAGCAACCAGAGCAAATTTTGGCGATTAATGTCAAGCTAATATTATGGTAATAGGCTATGAAGCGTTTCGGTGAAAACCAATTGGAATGTTCATATCTCCGAATGTCCCAGGCTGTTAAGCCAGAGCCGCTATGTGATTAGCTGAATCAAACATGTCAATGTCACGTCCGGAATGAATAAAGAAAATTCATAGCAAAACCTCTTCAGCAACCTCAGCTACCTGGGTTGCGTAGGTCGTATCTGGTCAACACGCAGCTTGAGAGAGCGTCCGAGTCCATGTTACTCCTCCAGTCGTGTCCTGCGGCCTTGTGCCTTTTTTGTCATGTTTTTGCAAGGTATTGAATAAATGGTTATCGTGACCTCGGGATGTCATCAATGACGTGGAGCCTCCCATCAGGGCGTCAGAGGAAACAACCAGATCAGTGAATTAAGACGCACCCAGAGAGCGAAGATAAAGGAGGTTATCAATGGTATTAGCCAAAGCCAAGCATATCAGCCGTGCTTTTGAAGAAAGGAATGCAGTCTAGGTTTACTGATGGGTAAAGACAAAATGTTTCTTCCAATGCTGCTTCTCTGAGCCACCATGTTTCCTTGCTCTCCTCACAGGAGTACAGGAACCGTGTCTTCCACGACTTCAGGAATGGGTTGTGCAGAAATCTGGTCTGCACAGGTGGGTAAATCGACTGGGAGCACTTCAGAGCATGTCTTTCGCAAAGAGTTTCTTTTTCACTTTGCTGTCCATCGATGTCTTTAATAACAAGTGTTTTTTTTTCCTTTGCACAGATCTTTTCACCAGGGGAATTGATATCCAGTCTGTCAATGTTGTCATCAACTTTGACTTCCCCAAAAATGCAGAAACGTACCTGCATCGCATTGGCAGATCAGGTGGGTAGTTTAATGTACGCTGTGTAACCTTAATCTATGATCCTGGATCAGTGCTAGTATTGTAAGGGTTGGTGTAAGTGGGAAATAAACTGAAGGAGCCAAAAGAATGTGCTTCTGTATGTATGTATAGATGTCATTGTACATGTGTTGGGAATAAACCAGGAAATAGTTGGTCTGCACACTGAGCTTGTGCTCAGTTCTTCAGATCATTTCTCAGTTAAAACGTACGTTTCGACCCCCCTGGATCACAGTTTTAATTAAACAGTTATTTTTGGGGCAAAAGTTCAGCGTACAGACCAACCGGTTCATACTGCCTGCTACTGTTATCTAGTTCCTGCTGAAGTTATTTAGGATGTGCACATCTACACGACAATGAAGATGTCCACTTAATACTTCTGACCCCTTCTCCTCCTCGTTTGCCCCTCTCAGGTCGTTATGGTCACCTGGGCCTGGCCATCAACCTGATCACGTCGGAGGATCGCTTCAACCTCAAAGGCATCGAGGACCAGCTGGTGACCGACATCAAGCCCATTCCGGCCACCATCGATAAGAGCCTCTACGTGGCCGAGTTCCATTCCATTGACCCGGACGCGGATGAGGAGGAGCAGGAGGCTGCACGCAAAGCAGCAGAGGCCAACGCGCATTGAAGATGGCTGGTGAGTAGCGACACATAGGGTGGAACCAGTTCCTCCTGACCTTTTCTGTTGCTTCTTGCCTCAGTGTCTCCTCACCCGGTAATAAGGTAATGTCAACTGAACTCAGCCCTCTGTCATGACCAAATATTTGCGACTGGGCACGGCAAGACCTGCCTTTCACCTGTCCATGGAGCTCATCCCTCCCACCACTAAAAGTTTCTCCAGACCCAGCTTTTTGCTACGTTTTTGCCACTGTCCACATTACAGATAATAATGATTTGTTATTGAGTGGGGTCAGTTAACTGCTGATGCCAGGAGTCCTGGACCCCGTTCTCGAAAGCATCATTGCTAATCAGTTAACAACTTACTTGATTGCAAAGCAATCTCATTGGAGACCTAGTAAGTTGCTAACTTGGTTAACAGCAATGTTGTTGAGAAACGCACCCCAGGATAAATCACAAAATGTTTTCACCCTTGCTGATAAAAAAAGTGTTCCATTCTTTGTTCTCATTCTTCCTCAACTTTTTTCCTCATAGGTACTGCAAGGAGATGGCTGGCATTTGAGCTGAAGTGGGCTATACATGAATGTCTATTTTTAGATTTTTTTTTTTCTTTTCCCATGAGGACTTTATTTCCCACCTGGAAAATTGACAGTTTTTTTTAATTATTATTTTTATTTTGTCAACAAAGGAATCAGCCTCTAAACAGCAGCGTCCTGTGAATCATTGCTTGAGAGCTGCCAGATTTTCTTTTTTCTCTTTACTCGACCATTTTGTAGCCTCTTGTTTTCTGTCAAATTTGACCATGTTTGATGAAGTTTACTTTTCTTTTGATCCCCTTCAAATGTTTCCCGCTTGTACTTGTACCTAAAGCTACAGTGCTGTCTTCACCATGATTGTCTGTACTGTATGTGTGTATGTTTTTAGTTCCTTATGACTTCTTTTTTTTCCCCTTTTCTCTGTTGGTGTGAGCGGTTTCATCCAGATCATTCACTTTTTAAAGTTGAAAGACACTTTATGTGCAACTTTTAAGCACATATCACTTAGGCCTAGGCCACATGGTTTCCCCTATAATGGTCTAGTTTTATAGTCCATTAGTTCGGGTACAAATCCCACCGTTGACTCCCTGTACAGAAACTGTGTCTCTCTACGGGTCAGTGATGTATGGCTACTCAAAGCCATCTTCTTCAATCACTACTTCCAACACTTGTTTGCTGTTTCACACTCTGCTCTCTCTCTCTCTCTCTCTCTCTCTCTCTCTCTCTCTCTCTCTCTCTCTCTCTCTCTCTCTCTCTCTCTCTCTCTCTCGTGCGCGTGCGCCAGTCAGACTTTTCTCAAGTGCCTTAATCAGTTCTTCCATTCTACCATTCCCTCTCTACGCTACCCTAAGCTAGCTAAGCTGAGGAGGGATGTTCAAGACTAATGACTGGAAGGAGGTTAACGCTTGGTCCACCCCTTGTGAAAGTATACTATACTGTGGCATTATTTGGCATGTTCACTTGGGAAGATATGTGATGTGTGGCAGCTGTTAGGGTACATGGATTTTTTTTTTATTTTTTTTTGACACTGAGGTCGTAAAATGGTTCAGTCTGACCAAATTATCTACTTTCAGTTATGAGTGAAAAAAAGGGTGCTGAATTGAAAAAAAGGTATATGTTGACACAGGAAAATGTAAGACTATTCATCAATGTGACCTACCACTGCCAGCCTGTAATTCTTTAACGCTTTGGAAAAGAAATAAAGTTCATCTTCTTTCCCCATTTTTGTCTGAGATCTTAATCATTTCATACATGAAGTTTACTCATAATTGTGTAATCGAAATGGTAAATCATCCTTTTTTAAATTCTGGGATTCCATTCCATAGATCCAACCATCCTTTGAGATTACAGTGCATTGAGAAACAGGTGGTGTACCATTTGGCTTTGCAGGATTTTAATTAATACATCTTTTTGTATTAGGTGATTAGGACTTGATTCTTTGTACTTACTGTTTGTGGCTTGTCTTACTAGTTTATGGTATTTGTCAATTTGCCATAATAATATTCTAAGTACTTTGGGAATGCCAACCAGCCGTGATGGGCTAGAACATTATGGTGTCAGGTAAAACCTTATTGAAGAGAAATACCCTTGAAGTTTGGTGTGTGGGCGTGGCTGAACCCACTTAGTGCAGTCGTCACTGGTGAGGCAACGTGATTCGGGCCAATGGGATTGTAGATCTATTTTCACTCAACCACTGCCCGAGCAAGATTCGCAAATAGGCGGGCAAATGTGTCAACTCTAGGTTGAGTCGGTCAACCCACCGGTGTCCCTTGTAGCCTTATCTGGACTACATTGCACAACGTGAGTACCACACGAGTCCCATTGTGTAGTTATATGAATGATACTGACAAAGTATTTCCCTTCAGGACGTGCTCACGATCGGGTGACTTATGTCTGTACATGGCTAGTAGTGAAGATGTATTGCCACTTTTGAGCCCGAGATCTCTCAACATACCTGTGCTGTGGCTAGCTCATGAATTAGCTAACGTTTGCTAGTTAGCAGACTAGCAACCTTCAACACACAAAACTAGCCTTAGTAGCTAGTTAACGTTAGCTGCATTAGTGGACCATTACCGGGGCAGTTTGTTTAGATGTATTTATGTGAATAACAAACAATTGACACAGAACGAAACGTGCACCCGCCCCTAACCCTCCTTGCTATGCTTTCGCCAACATGAGGTTTCAGAAAGTCTTCAGCTAGCAGTCCAAGCTGTGTGTGAGTGACAGACGGAGAACTAGAGCTACATCAGACAGACCAAGATAAGCATGTTAACCTGATACTACAAAGTAGCCGTCCTACTACCCACACACTTGACAGTTGCATAAACCTGGTTGTACTACCAGCGTAGCCAGGACAGGTGATCACAGGGCATTGGGCAATGTGTCATTTGTGTGTGTGGGGGGCACTATCTTGTTGCTCAGGATCCTCAATAAGTCACCCAGTAGCAAGATGAGAGTTAATGATAGACGTGCTTCCAATGAATCACTTTTATCTATTAAAAACCCTGTCAAGATTAAGTTTCCCTCTTGAAACGTTGAGTACTGTTCAGTCCGCGTCTCATCACCTGGTGGTGTTGTGGTCTTGTTGTGTCTTCAGGATGGGCAATGTGTTGGCTGCCAGCTCCCCAAACCCACCGCCTGCTGCGGGCGGTGGTGCTGGTGCTTCGGGGGGCGCAGGGTTAGTAAACGTACCTCCTGGATTCGCCATGCCTCCTGTCTCACCAGTTCCCCCCAACACAGGCACTACCGCCCAGGCAGGAGGGGAGGCAGAGGGTGCCCTCCCCAATCCAGGTACTTTCGAAGAGTGCCACAGAAAATGCAAAGGTGAGGCTTGGAACTCGGGTACCATATATCTGATCCACTGCATAGACTGTATACATGCTGTAGGTCCATTCTGTTTACTTTGGAGTAGCTGTCAGAGTCGGTAACTGCATGGCATTCCTTGACTTTGGAATTAATCTCGTTACA
The DNA here is from genome assembly GCF_034702125.1 of Engraulis encrasicolus. Classification (NCBI taxonomy): domain Eukaryota; kingdom Metazoa; phylum Chordata; class Actinopteri; order Clupeiformes; family Engraulidae; genus Engraulis; species Engraulis encrasicolus. The sequence continues at coordinate 52,599,977 of NC_085861.1, read as the reverse complement.
GAGGTCTTCCCTCTTCAGATGGAAGGTGTGCGGTTGGTCGTAAACAAAGGCCTCAGCAACCACTTCCAGGTAATGTTAAAATCACAGGCAGTGCATTTGTTTTGCTATTAGTTCGTCCACTTTTATGTTTATTGTTTTATCAGGGTCAGCACTGCTGTTATGGCCCTGTCAAGATCTAGCTCAATATGCATATCAGTGAAACATTGGTGTGTTTCATTATTGTTTAATGCTTTTAACAGGTCAGTCACACAATTACCCTCAGCACAGTGGGTGATTCAGGATATCGCTTCGGTTCCACCTATGTAGGTAGCAAGCAGACTGGACCTGCTGAGGTAAGGCATCTCTATTTACTAGAAACGTTTGTGGTTGTGAGGTACCATGAGATGACACAAGGTAAAATCTGCTGTGTAGAGAAGAGTAGATTTGTTTTAAATTAAAATGGGAACATTGTGTGCACTTGGATTTCTGGGGAAACGTGTTGAATGTCACTGAATTACATTAGATATGATTGCTGCTGGCATGCATGCAGAGAGAGTCGGTGCTGCTACTGTATATGGGTGGGATACGTGACGCCTTGTATTTTCGTAACATTGGTTTAAAACCTACAAAACTGTTATTTTTCCTCTTAAAAACAAATGTCAAGAAAGAAGATGTGGTACATTATGTTTCATATTAGTCTTAGATGAGAAAAAAAAAATGTTAAGATTTATGTAAAGGTCTATATGCCAAATATCCTGCGGTGTGACTGTTAACATTAATGAAACCTGGAATATAATATATATATAAATTAACCAACAACATTTTGAATAATATATGAAGCATTTGGCATTATTGCATAAATATTAACTTCATATTAAGATATGTGAATGTGAAAAAAACTCAAGACAGTAATATTAACTACAAGTTCAATTTCGTAACACAAATTGCGTCCTGTGGAGTGACGTGTATGTCAATGTTTGTGACTGGGCAGCTGCAAGGCCAACTACAAGGGTCTTAAAGACTGGTTCCTAACCAGTCAGTACCTCAGTTATTGGAGAGTGCTGTGGAAGTTTAGGGTGACTATTAACCTCTTAATATGTCTTCATATTGCAATGTTTCTGTCACGCAATGCTTAGGTTCATTTTATGGTGTCCTGTGGTGTGGTTGCTCTTATAGAAGGAAAAAAAAGTATTTTTTTATAAATGAAAACACATATTAAGATTAAACACAATATCATTATCAAGTTAGCATGCGCTCAGATGTCAGTGTGCAAAAGGATTAAAATGGCCATAATGCAGTGAATTTCCTGTGGTGTGACTTCATTTTCCTGCGGTGTGACATGCCTATGCAATGTGTTGATGCAGGACACATTTTCCCAAAAATAAGGCGAAATTCCACGGACCACTAAGTGGTTTATTTTTTTTTTCTATTTTTTTTCCATCATTTTTTTTTGAGGAATTGGAAACACTTTTTTTTTTTTTTTGCGTTAGGCCCTTAAACGTCAGCCATATGTAGAGACTGATGGAAGAATAGACTTGAAGTGTGTGTGTGTGTGTGTGTGTGTGTGTGTGTGTGTGTGTGTGTGTGTGTGTGTGTGTGTGTGTGTGTGTGTGTGTGTGTGTGTGTAATATGCTGTTCAGTTTGATATGCTGTTTAGTTAAAGAAATGATGAGGGAAGGCATGAGTCCTTTTTCAATACTGGTGCCTATCTGTGTGTGCATCAGTCTTTTCCAGTGATGGTGGGAGACATGGACAACACTGGAAGCCTCAACGCTCAAGTTATCCATCAGCTGACTGATCGTATACGCTCCAAGATAGCCTTGCAGGTAAATGTCGTTTCTCACAAGTAGACGATTTCTGCTTTTCATACACTTTGAGGTTAAACTTTGCCGACAGGTCAGGCCTGTTCTCTGAAAGCTGGTGAATGCATAAGAACATCATTTGCAAACAATATATAGGGCACTACACGTTCAAAAACATGTCCCCCCACTCTCATTCCACACATACCTGAGCAGTGCAAGGTGCTGAGTCCATACAGAAGGACTGCACTCCCCTGGCGACAACCTGTTTTCAGGTCTGCAGTCTGGAATGTACTCTGCTCAAAATCTCCAAACTTGGGGACAGTGCTATGTTAATTTCATGTTACTTATCAGTTTTTACCTACAATATAGAGCAGTGTTGCATTTTTGTTGCAAAGGCATTCTAACAAGAAAAATGCAAGTTTAGTGAGATTTCTGTCTGAGCTTTCAGAGTAAGAAGTCTGCACACTTAGAATCCTTTTTGTTGTATTTTATTATTTCATGGCAGGATAACGTTTCAACCTCAACAGTCTTCTTCAGATTCTCGTCCTGCACCTTTTCCTGGGATGTGCACAATCCTCTCCTTCAACACAACATTTCTGTCTGAGCTCCCTATTCATGGCACAGATTTATTCAGCTTTTGTCTTGTCTCTATAGTATCTGTAGGGCAGGGGTCCCCAACCTTTCTGGGTCTGAGGGCTACCAAGGGCTACCCGAGGGCTACTGAGGGCTTCCCGAGGGCTACTTTTGTACGAAATCCTCTACTGATGTCTTGGCATCATTCTCAAATCACATTATTATTGAATGTTAATTTGCTTATAGGTTATAAAGAATAAATAATCTCATATTTAAATCAAGAAAAGCATTAACTGTGACTAAAATCTGGTAGTCGTCACTGTATATTAACATCTTTGGAGGCACCTGAGACGCTCCTGGAGGGCTACCTGATGCCCACGGGCACAACGTTGGTGACACGTGCTGTAGGGCATGATGAGGCTTATTTCCTTGCATTTTGTTGGGGTTGTCTTGTCTGGAATGTCTGTAGCACATGGCCCTTATTTCCTTGCATCTTGTCGCCCACCCCTCAGACACAGCAGCAGAAGTTTGTGAACTGGCAGTGTGACGCAGAATACCGTGGCGATGACTTCACAGCTGCTGTCACACTTGGGAACCCAGACGTCCTCGTCGGCTCTGGTACTGGCCCTTTCAAAATGAAATGTTCTTAAATGTTTTACCAAAAGTTGTCAGAACTGTCACAATGTCATAATCTCAATCTTGAGATATGGCACCTAAGAAATGTTTTATTTGTCATGTTAAACGACATTAGCAACTGATGTACTGTATGTGAATAGTCAATTCTATTTCATTCTTAACTACTGGGGCAGAGAAAAAAGATTGGTCAATCCACTGATCCAATTAAACATTATATGTATTGTTCTTATAGTTCTATATCTGACTCTTTCCAGGTATCGTAGTTGCCCACTACCTCCAGTCGTTGAGCCCTGCCCTGGTCCTGGGTGGAGAGCTGGTCTACCACCGAAGACCTGGAGAGGAGGGCACGGTCACGTCACTCGTGGGCCGCTACACAGGTAAGAACAAAGTCACTACAGTCACCGTAGGTCCCATCAGGGGCAAGGGGAGCAACATACTGTAGCTGTTGAGACAAGGGGTTTTGAAATGCAAGCCTTCCAACAAAAACCCTTGCTTTCACACACTACTGAACTGAAATAGTAACCCAGTTTGCAGGGAAAGTCTTGTATAAGTTTTGGTTTCAATTTTGGTAGAGCACAGGCTTTGCTCTTTTTTGGATTCGGTCCATTATCAAAAAAGTAGGTGAACGAAGTCTGAGGAGGTTTTATTATTTTCGTTTCTTTGCCCCAGTTTCAACAATACTGTTGTCGTTTGATGTATTTTCCTCCTTTTTATACCCAGAAGAGCACAAGGCATTTACCTGTAGCTTACTTGTCTACTCATTGTGTCACCTAAGGTAACCTGGTGTATTGTGGCTAATTTAAGCAATAAGCCACGAGAGGCAGTGGGTTACGCTTGATTGATAACGGCCAAGGGGAGTCGGGCCGTGAACGTCCCCTTGCCCGTAATCAAATTGATTCAATAGAGCGTAACCCACGGACTCAAGTGGCTTATTGCTTATCTAACACTGTTACACTTAATCGCTGACCAAATGTCTTTAAAAACACTTTAATGACAATTAATTTAATCCGCGACGAGTTGACAAGTTGAGGAAGTGATTGTGGTTACCCCGGCAATGTTACTCGGCGTGCATGCATGCGTCACGCTGCCAGAAAACACACTTCGCTACAAAAACTCAGCAAGGGGGGATGAACACTGTAGGAATGAAATGTCTTAGCAATCATACTGATACCCCAACCACAGATGGTGCAAAGATGTGCTCTTCTTGCAGACTCCCTACCCCAACTGCAACATATTCTCATTACGGACGTAGATGCGCTGCTGGGTCTAACTTGGACGTGCATAGAATATTCATGTGAAAGGTGTAGGTTTACGCTCGATTGACCACAGCTATCAGCCAATCAGAATTGAGAACCGAACCGCACAGTGTTAGATGGATTGGCGTTGTAGCATTGAGTAATGCTAATGGAGGAGTGAATAATCAGTTCTGTCCACCATCCTGCTGGCAATGTTGATGACCAGTTGGTTATATTTACAGTAGGTAATGTTCCCATTGACATATTCCTCTTTGCTCTGTTTTTGACACAGGGAGTAATTATGTAGCTACGTTGACACTAGGAGGAGCTGGCGCGCATGCATCATACTATCACAGAGCCAACGACCAGGTACTGTACAGTCACATAGCCCCTCGTGTTGTCATGACCGCTTATTTTTTATACGAGATCTGTCTCTGACTAGGTAGTCAGTGAAAATTTCCAAGATACGCATGTAATCAGTAGTAACACGGATTTGGTCATGTTTCCTGTTTTTCAAGAGAAAAAAAAGGTCTTGTCACTTGCAAGCCGTATCATAGTGTATGTGGGTCCATGGTAGCCTGATTATCATCGACTTTCAAATCTCTTCGAGACTTGGTCTGACCAAGAGCATATCAATTAACATTTCCCAAACAGCATTTCCCAAATGGCCTCCCTTGGTTTGCTTATGGTTGTTTGCTTCCCAACAAAGTGGGAGGAGTTCCCGTATTTGCGGGAACTCAGAAAGTACTTGCCTTGACTCTTGACCTGACTGGTAGCAACGCTGAAGCTGTTGCGTCACTAGTAGGGTACGGCCTGGCTAGGTCCATGACATTTTAGTAGTAGCAGACATAAAGGTGGTGCAACCACAACGAATGTCACTTGTATGGCTTAAATTATATTTGTTTGTTTTTAGTGGATTATTTTAGAAGCATATTTATTATGTGCGTTTAATCACCAAATACTAATTCCTTTATGGGCCTTTGTTCTGGTTGTACCACCTGACGTCTGCTATTGGGAAAACATTTATGACCCATATCAGTTCTGATGCGCAAAGCATTCTGATTGTGATTACTCTGTCGCTCTGTGTCATTATTATTAACAGTTACAAGTTGGTGTGGAATTTGAAGCCAGCACGCGGATGCAGGACACAAGTGTGTCCTTCGGTTACCAGCTGGATGTTCCCAAAGCTAACTTGCTGTTCAAAGGTGTGTATTTTGGCTTAACTTATTTGACACATTTTGTCACACCAGACATTAATCATGACATGAAGCCAATGAAAAATGGGTAGGTGGCAGTAGCGTGGCGCGGAGGAAGCCAAGGAGAAAAAATATATAATATAATATAATATGGTAACACTTTATAATAATGTTCCTTAGTAAAGACATAGTAAATAATTAAGAAATGATGAACAAAACATTAACACGTGTTTTTATTGTTAACAAAGGTTTATTCATGCTTTATAAAATATCTACAAATGATATATGCAAGATTTTACACACCTTATAACAGATTTATTTACAAGCAACTTGTAAATGTTTGATAAATATAAAATATTAACATAGCATTTCCTAGTCATTTACAAGCATTTGTTTACATTTCCTAGTCATTTACAAACGTTTGTTAATGTTTTGTTCATCAATAGTTCATTATTTATTAAGTCTTTATAATGCTTTTTTGCATCCATTATTCTAAAGTGTTACCAATAATATAAAATAGAATAAAATATAATAATATTACATTATTATTAACCAGTAGCGGCGGCTGGCTGGGACAAAAAGCAGGGCAGAAAGTTTGGCGATCGAGTCCATGAGAATAAAATCAATAAGGTATCATTTATGAGTTGCGTTGAATGTTTGCGAGCCAGGAGGGCGTTTACCAGTGGTCTAGAACTGTCCCTAATGTTATGTACGGGTCACCTGGGGCTGACTGGGACAACAAGCTGGGCAGTAGTGCTGGGCGGTTCTGGAAAAAATGTGTTTACGGTTTACTTGATGAAAATTGATATCACTGTTCTCTGCACGTTTTTTTTTACATGCTGCGATTTTCCCCCACATCTCTATGTTTCTGAAGAAAAAAATGAAATTTAATTTAAAAATGAGATAAAATCCTGAATTTAAATTAATCTCCATTTAAATTTTAATCACTTTTTTGGAATATAAACTAAAAAGTAAACCTTCTCTCATCAAAAAGTGAACCTTGTGTAGGTGAAACCATTATCACGGTTTTTTAACGGTATACCGCCCAGCCCTACTGGGCAGAAAGTTAAGCAAGCGAGTCCATGAGAATAAAATCAATAAGGTAGGGCGGGGCCTATCATTTATGAGATGCGTTGCATGTTTGCGAGCCAGAAAGGCGTGTACCAGAACTGCTGCGAAACACGGGATGGAGAGATCTAGTCTGTTTTTTTTTCGACAGCACACCACGCGCACAGTTACAGCTCTTGATCATGCGTGGGACTACTTTTGTTAAGAAATAAATAACATAAGAAAAATACTATGTCTGTTCAGAGTTGGAGTAGTGACGAGCAACACCGCAAGAATTTGCACTTTACGCACAACACCAGATGCTCCACAACAAGCCCCCTAAACAGAATTCAGTCTCATCCTTAAGTGCCAGTTCAAATGCCCCACAGAACAGAATACAATAACACAGACAGACACCGGACACCATGCACTGACTGACCACTAGGGTGGCCATCGGTCCGTTTTTACGACCTGTTCACGACGTCCGTGTGTCCCTCTCTTTGTCTTTCCTTTCCTCCTAGCCTTTTGCAAAGAAACGTCTGCACGGGCGCTGTCTGTATTTTGAGCTCGTGTTGTTGGTTATCCAGCGTCTGCATGAAAAAAAAAAGGTTGACAGAAGCGGTTTGCCTCCCTTATAACACAGCTGATAAACACACTTCTGACCAACTTTGAGTAAAGTCAATCAAATTAATTGTTGGCTATTAGGCCTACGAATGCATGACTACCCAAAATACATTTAAAAAAATATATGAAATAGCCTACACAGACAACAACGGAAGGGTTTGTCTATCGTAACCTGCCGTCTCTGATACAATATTAAGTTAGTGGTAGGTACTACTGATGACTCCTTTATCGGAGTGAGGTAATGAAATGCGAAAATCCTTCCCCCAAAAAATATTGTTTTACAAGTAAAACTGTTGTTGGCAGCTGAGTTAGTCTGAGGTAAGATGGCAGCGCTGTGCCCTGATTTCTGCCTACAGTTTAGAATGCCAACTTCACTGTTTTCTCCACGGAGGCGGGGATTCAGCAAGTCGAAGCAATGGGTGCGGCGCAAGGACGCTAGGTTAGAAAGTTAAGGGGTGGGGTTGTCCGGCCGAAGTCCGGACAGCTGGTCACCCTACTGACCACTTGAAAGTTATTCTACTGATGACTAGGTTCAACCGGCTGCTCTGAGACGTGCACGTCTTGTATCGAATGTCAATGTTGTGTGTGCGCGCTCTCTATGGTTGCCAGATGTATGGTGATTTCCAGCACAAACATGCTAAAACAAAACCCATGCACATGGTTGAAACAGAGCACCACAGAGCACAGAGAAGTGGCATGATGCGTATATTTAAGACCTGGTGGCACTTTATGCCATCTAATCACCATAGCTTATTGCCATAATAGCAAGAGCTAACAAGCAGCGAGCAACAAAGCTAAAAACAAAGCTAGCTGCACAAAACATTAGGTGGCCTGTTTATAATCTACCTTTCTGAAACAATAAACCAAGTTTGTCTACCGTTCAGTGTTCACGCTAGAATTCTTACTGGCCGGACAAGTGGCCGGCTGTACTGCAGAATACCAGACATCTAACGGACCTTTCCACATATAGCCAAACACACACTCCCTAATTGGTCAAAGTGTAGTAAATTGGTCTTTTCTGCCAGCAAAACTTAAATTTCACTTACATTTGGCCAGTTATCTGGTGTTAATTTAGAGCCCTGCTTGTGCGTACGGGCCGGGGAGTAAACGCGCTTTCTTTCACACACTCGAGAGCTCGAACTGAAAGAGAGAAAAAAACAGCCAGCCAACGTGCTGTGCGCAGATCCCTAAATTATCAACTCAAACAGTGTGTTTTATCAGCAAACCCGAAGAGCATTTCCCTACTCAAATTGGGTAACGAGGTGATGCCTGTAATAGTAGGCCTACAGTAATGGTATCGACGCTACTGAAATTTGAACTATATTGCGTTGTGTTCCTGCGCTCTCGAAAGTAATGGAATTGACACGTTCTGTACGATGCTCTATGGGCTACACGTTTTGGTCGGTGATGAAAACAGTTATAAAGCCCTGCATGCACTTTCACTGGGACTTCTCGTGAGTCCATCGTTCTCTGGAATGTTTAACTTCACCCTCTGTAGCCTACTTGGAGATCCACCACCATTTTTCAGCAGAGGTAAAAGTGAAAGTGATTCGATGCGGCGATGCTGCGCATGCCATTGAGTCCCCGTTAGGCTTGACTTCGCAACTGGGCATGAAACGGTTTTGCAAATGCAATGCCCTTTGTTGTGTTCACTGATATATTGGTAAAAATAGCCTACAAAAAACAGAATCGTTCCTCGACAGCACAGCAGCCAGTGTGAGTCAAGGGATTATAAGCATAACGTGATTGGGGACAACGACGGTGGGGACGAGAGCGCAAGCAATATTGCGTTTATGACAAGTTCAGTTACATAGGCTATTCACAAATATTTTCAGCTTTGTTCAGTTTCATATTAGGCCTACTGGTGTTTTGTAACTTTAAGAAGGCCTATTTAAAATGGGCTAATATTATTTACTGACTAATTGCTGTCATTTTTGTCGGACATTTTGTCCGGGAACATTTTATTTTGCCGGTCATTCATGCATGCAAACGGCCAATGTCCGGCCACAGCCGGCTAACGTGAACCCTGCTACCGTTGTAGAAGTTATCCTGAACGTATATTTGTACATGTGAAGATCCTGTCGTTATGTTAAATCCATTTTATGCATTGCCTGCCTTGACATTGGGAGCCATCGGCTGTGTGCGCGCGTTTTGACTGTCACTATTTTGCCTGTAGCCTGTTCAATGTAGTTTCTACTGGCAGGTAAAGTGGCTGCCAATCTTGAAGTATCATCCCTCCTTGGCAAATCATAGATGGGGGAGATGATTTATCTCGTGACCAATTTTGAGCAATCTGATTGGTCAAGCATTCAGTTTTTTTCAAATACTCCAGACTTTTTGGGCTGCCAAGTCGAGTTGGCAGCCATGGCACTAACCATTTAGCAACGAGAGACGTGTAGTACTTGGTTTCACCAGATGGTTACCCAATGGGAGGGGGTGGGGCGCTACTTCCCCAGCTGGAACATACTCACGGAGAAAATGAGAGTGGAAGGGAATATTAAAGTAGGAGACTCGATAGATAGAATGTTTTAATGATTAACGGATATTAAAGCTGTTGTTGTTGGGGGAATTAGGGGATGCCTGGCATGCCTTGGCATCTGCAACGACACGCCAGTGGTAGGTGGTTGATTTCTCCATTAAAGGGTACCATTTTGAAGAAGATGGGCAGGAGAGCAAAGAACTTCTTCTTTCCTGCATCCGTATCCATTGCTGAAATGCCCTTGAGCAAGTCACCTAACCCACATTGCTCCATGCTGACTGTCCCAGGCTATAAAATAATTATGGCTGTCAAACGAAGTAATCTAGGAAATTCCATAGATAATCTCAATCGCGACTTTTATTCTATGTGTGTTTTTTTATTACTTTTCTTGACAGTTTAATCCATACATGTTCTAATGTAGATTGAGGGTCTTAGCTTTTAAATGCAATACAATTTATTTAATATTTTCTTCTGAGGGGTTCTTCTGAAGCTTCAATTTGATATATACAAATCATTATCTAATCCCTCGAATTATGCTTGGAAGCTAATCGTGATTAAAAAAATAATCGCAATAAAAAATGAATGCATTGAAAGCCCTAAAAATAATGATAGTATTCTAATTCGCTCTGGATAAGAGTGCAAGCTTAGGGTAATGCAGTAATGTACATTGTTCTCAACCCCTTCTCTGTCTCTATCTCCCATTAGGTTCCGTGGACAGCAACTGGATCGTGGGTGCCACGCTGGAGAAGAAGCTGCTCCCTCTGCCTCTGGCCCTGTCCCTGGGCGCCTTCCTCAACCACCGCAAGAACAAGTTCCAGTGCGGCTTCGGCGTCACCATTGGTTAAAGCTAACACGGGGCTACGTCTATCCCCCAAGCCCTTCCCCTACCCTCTGCCCTCACCTGCTCCCCAGACCTACCACTTACCACCATGACTTAGTCAGCAGGCCACCTCCTGTGTGGCCAAGCCCGTGCTGGAACTAAGAGGTGCAGGGACATGGATAATGTGTACACACACACACAGACGCATACACACATACATACACACACACTCATACACACGAACAGAATGCGGGAGAGAAACACATGAAGGTTGCAGACTCTGAAGTGAAGCCCCAATGATGACAAAGAAACAATTTCAGGGAGGGTTCAACAGTATTGTTAAAGGTACATTGACTCAACGCCCTCACAGTGAAGAACTCTATGAAGTGTATGTGTGTCTGTGTGTGGGAAACTCAAACTTACTGTTATGTGTTGAGGTCCGCCCTTATCCAAGACCGTTATCCTTTGCAATCGGACGCTGTATTTTGTCTCTGCAAATATCTAATTTTGACCAAAGTAAATGAAACTGATTGAGCTATTGCACTTCTGTCTGGGAAAATGAGAACATTCAAAACTAGTTTATTTGCAATTTTGTAAGGGAAAACGATGGGCAGATATGCATTAAATCTACACACCTTAGGTGTTTCATGGCACTCTGTGCTATTAGGATGTCGCATAGCCGTCATGAAGCGGAAGCCTCTGGACTGAAACAAAATGTCCGAAAACAGATGTATCCAGGTAAAAAATCAAGCTTGGCAGGCTGACTCTGCAATGATCAGGAAAGCTTGTTGGCTGGCTCAAGGGCCAGAACAGAATATGGTGGCAGTCTCTTAACCAGGCCCCAGCTTCATGTTCATGGTTTAGTGGTTAACCTAGGTGATCAATCTCAGACAGTAGTAAACCCTTGAAGTTGAGCAGCCTGATGGTTTTTATTGCCTTTAAGTTGTGAATCAGCAGGAAGAGGCAGTGTTCCATGTTCTGTTTAGAATTAGCGACTTACCAACCCCCTTATATTATATGTTGAGATGTGTTGAAATGTGTCTGATTTTCTGAGGGAGTTTTTCTGATGTTAATTTCTTCACAAATAAGTGGGGTTCTCCTTTTGCAAATGGCCTCACCTCAGAGTCAGTGAAGCCTGGAAGCAAATAAACCTGCTTTCTGAAGTACAAGCGCCCACCCACCCCTCTCGCTCAAGGTGTAGGTTCACCCACTACTTTAGGTCACCTTGGCCATTTAAAAAAAAAACATCAGACAATGCTCTTTAAACTGGGCCCTGGTGTGTGTGTGTTTGTCTTTTTGTTTTGTTTTCTAAGCCGTCCTTTTCATACTGCGATGATTCGCCCAGCCGTTTACACATACACAGAGACAGACAGGGTGGGGGACACAGCCCACAGCCAGGTTATGCAATGCATGATTACAGCAAGACTTAATGTCAGAATGGACCATTGATACCATGCTATTGTTAATCTTTTTTACTGCAGTTTAATGAGGAACATATGCATCGATGGATGGGAATATCTTTGAATCAGAGCTTTGTCGAAGCCTGTGATTGACATGTTAATTGGTGATGTTAATGTAACTTCCCTTTTTTATATATTATATTGAAAATGCTGGTCAAGGGAAATCGGACTGTTTCAATTAACCATTTGTGTGTGAGTGCGTGTATGTGTGGATAGGTTAAAGCACTTTGTTTTACTGTGATGACAATATTGTAAAGCAGAGGCAAATCTTTGTTCAGGAAAAGAAAACATCACAATAAACTTTTTTGTGCTTTTAAGTGGACGTTTAACTCTGAATCTGAATCTTGGAAATGGTCATATGACAAAAAAAGTAGGCTTAAGTTGCAGGCTTAAAGTGATACTATTCCATTTTTGGAAATAAGTTCATATTGCACCTCCCCTTGAGTTAAATTATTGAGTTTTACCTTTCTCCTGTACTTCCTGCCGTTCTCTGAGTACGGCAATGCAAATTTTACCTCCAAGCTAGCAGTTAACACTGAGTTCTATGAGACCAGCTAGCCGCCAGCATTATGCAGCATTATTCGCTCAAGTCCAACTACAAACTGTCACTCAAATCGTCCCTAGTTGCCCAAATCGCTTTTGTCTCTTCTCTCGCCATTGACTCAATACAAAGTCAATTACTTTCGTCGATGGATGCATTCAAGTCACGCTTGATGTGTTTGTCCCTTTACACCACGAATTTACTTTTACTTTTTGACACCTGCGCTGATGATTGATTGCTTGTAGAGGGATTTGAAAGACAACCTTTAAGACCACGCCACCCTGTCCATTATGGTCTTCTAAGACCCTACAGTACCTCTTTGTGATGTTGGTCTAGCCCAGCTAAGCTAGAGCAGCAGAGCAGCGTTCTGCACAGACTCAGGTGTGGGGTCACAAAGGGGAAGCCCATTGCCACTGTCTGGCCATGTAAAGCAAGCCCATGAGCCATGACTGACTCAGTAGCGAGGCGTGAATGACCATCCAGAATGTGGGGATTGATGGCAGAGGTAGAGTGGCATCCCAAGTTCTGCCACAATTGTTCCAACCAATTCACTGGACACCCACTTACCTGTAAGGTAGATGGGATCATTTGAGAAAGCAAGGGGCTTTAATGCCTTTATTTGGATATGACAGTCAGAGGACGACAGGGAATGAATGGGAGAGAGAGATGGGGAAGGATAGGGAAATTACCTCAGCACACACTGGAACCCGGTCGGATCTACTCTTCAGTGTGCTGATTGGTTGATTGATTTTTATTTATTTTATTCAACCTTCATTTAACTATGAGAAAAGCACCATTGAGATAAATAATCTCTTTTGCAAGCATTCCCTGGCCAAGAGGCAGCACAAATTAGTTTAAATGTTGAATTACAATAATTTGATATAGAATAAAAAAATATACAAAATCAAATTAAACAGGTTAATCATGTAAAACATTTGAAAATCATGTAATACGTAATCAGGGTGGCCGCGGGTCCTTAAAAAGTCTTAAAAAGTCTTAAATTTCATTTTCGCCACGTAAGGCCTTGAAAAGTCTTATTTTGTCTTAAATGTTCAACCCAAATGTCTTAAATTTGTGGAGCTTAATTTAGGGAGAAATAATTATGTCAGCCATGTGATGAACTTCGCGACGGAAATCGGGAGTTGTAGCCATGTAGTGTAATTTAGAACGCATTATTGAATTTTATGTAGTGTAAAGTTTCATTGTGTATAGTTTTGTGTTTTCAAACGGCTACATTAATGTAAATAACCAATTGGTTTTTCTGCTTCATTTGAACCTGTGTATGATCTTGCGAGTTGTTCCTAATTTCATTTGGAAAATGGTATTTAAAAGTCTTAAAATGTCTTAATTTTGACTTACTAAAACCTGTAAACGCCGCAAGTTGGTCTTAATTTTATTCGGAAAATGGTATTGAAAAGTCTTAAAATGTCTTAATTTTGACTTGGTCAAACCTGTAGACACCCTGGTAATGCAATATGTATGGCTATGATATGCCTACCAGACCTTGTCTACAAAATCAAGCTTGTTGGTTTAGCAAGCTAGGTCAAGACGATTGATAAGGTAGAGACGGTTCATAAAGGAGTTTCTTCCAGAATCCTTGTGCCATGAGGTTCCAAGTTGCCTAAATGACTGCATATATCTATGTCAATGAGATCGGACTTGATCACACTTTAATTCATTGATGACATGTGAATGATTTATCTGTGTTACCATATTGGAAATCAGTCAAATAGATGATGTAGGCTGATGGACAACAGCAACTAATGCTAAAACCTTTTAATGAGATAAATCACAGAAATCCATAAGAAATCAAAGTGGATAAAGATAAGCCCCAAACTCGAGAGATAAAATCCCTATGCATTCTATGCAAACTGACTGTACTCCAACCTGACTGAAACAGACAGCTATTCTAAATATGGACACAATAAATAATAAAGGTTTTCCTTGTTTAAGTCCTAAAATGTAATTATTAATTCTATGCACAGTCTTAAACAAATTATAAACAGAATTAATATGTACATAAAACCCCTTAAAACCTTTAAAGGTAGAGTAGGATTGCGGCCAGCGTATAGGTTGGCTATTGCAACTATGCTGCTCATTACGACTGTGCTGCCTATTCCCTAATTTGATCCTTTCATGAATATTTACAAATAAACTAACATTTACTAGAATGAACAAAGTACAGTAAGTTTTGCAGCTAAACTGTCTATTACAGAAAATTCAAATTGGCGGCCATGGAGAAGATCCACCTTTTCGTGTATGAAAAGTTATTTTTTTCCATTCATAATAAATAGTTAGAATTTGGTGGTGCTGGTGTAGTATGTGAAATAGGTGACATTTGTGAATGAGCAGCATGCATTCTGGAAATAAACTGCTAAAAGCATTACACACTCTACCTTTAATGTCTGAATTTACATAGATACTCTGTAACCAATTATCTTCACACGCGAAGATCCAAGTGCATCAAGTAACATAATTCTTTGTTAAGCCCCATCAGAAAGGAAAGGATTTTACATTTCCCTGATATGGACCATATAGAGCAGATAGGCTACATAGCCCGTGGAGGGCATCAGTGAGTCAACAACAGGAGTAAAGTGAAGAGCAGGACGAGGGGGCAGCATGTCGTCTTTGGAGAGAAGCTGCAGAAAAAGCTGTCACAGCTGGAACAGACAAACAACCGCAAATCAGTCAAAAAAAATATGACTCAGGATTTTATAAAAAGCAGTACAATGATGAATCTAACTATTCATGTAGTTATTGTGGTATGGACATTTAAACTGAGCGATACTTAAAAGTCAAGATTCCCCATATGGATGTACAAACCCCAACTCCGATGAAGTTGGGACGTTTGGTTAACAGTGAATAAAATCAAAATGCTATCATTTTCAAAACATTCAATCTATTCACTAGATGGAGAATAGTGAGAAGACAACATATTAAGTGTTAAAACTGAGAAAAAAT
Organism: Engraulis encrasicolus; assembly: GCF_034702125.1. NCBI lineage: Eukaryota > Metazoa > Chordata > Actinopteri > Clupeiformes > Engraulidae > Engraulis > Engraulis encrasicolus. Next base: position 52,584,624 of record NC_085861.1, on the reverse strand, counting down.
ATTGTTTTGGGGGACATATGTACTCATTTCTAATTTGATAAATCCAACACGTCTCAAAAGAGTTGGGACGGGGATCAGTGAAATTTAGTAAACATCCAAATAAGATAAAACAACAAAGAAGAACATTTCAAAATGAATTGTACTGACGGACAATATAGGTGTCCAGGTATAAGATCATCACAGAGAGGCTGAGTCACTCAGAATTAAAGATGCAAAGGGAATAATTACCATAGTTATTACATACATTTTTGAATTCCCTTTGATTTACCACGATTGATTGTATATAAGACATATTTTTGTTAATAAAATCATTGTATAGGTTCATGACATCATGAAATATATATTGGCTGTAGTCTCACTCTAATTCCTGGAGTGCTAGAGCTATTGAAAATTGACCATATTAAGAATGCTTAATGCATGAAAATGATACAGGGGTGTAACATTCTCCTAAGCACCTGAGCTCACTTGAAATAGACCCAGAAGACATGGGAAACTGTCCTTTGCTTACAGAAGTCAGCAGAAGTTGTAGAAGTCCATTCTTTTTGACAATAATAGAGCATTGCACATCCTGTGCTACAGTAAAAATGGACCATCCAACTTGTGTTAGTGCTAGCTTCAAAAGTCAGCCTCCATGATGGCATGCGGGTGCAGTAGTGCATTGGTTAAGATGTTCTCACTCATCTGTAGAGTTAAATACAGTGCTGAATGGTATAAATGTGTTTTAAACAGCATGAAAAGCCACTCATGCATTATATTTTGAAGGGTGATCTTCGATTACTGCCACATAGTAAGGTCAAATTGCATTCTCTACTATGTTTTAACAGTTTGGCTCCATCATAAGGACCAGCAGGTGATAAAATGGTGGGTTTTTGGTCAAGACCTGTCACACTGTAAGCACTACAGAAAGGAAAACTTTGCAAAACATGACAAGAAATACACCCACCATTTAAGCTGGTGAAATCATGTCCAAGATAGGAATTAACACTGTTTTTTATATAAAATCATCTCATCGGTTAATGCATTTAACTGTTAAGTGTTGTCTTTTGTTTTGTTTTTAGTCTTCCTCGACATTTGCTGCCATTTATTGTCCCCGTCCCAACTCTTTTGAGACGTGTTGGATTTATCAAATTAGAAATGAGTACATATGTCCCCAAAACAATATTTTTTTCTCGGTTTTAACACTTAATATGTTGTCTTTTCACTATTCTCCATCTAATGAATAGATTGAATGTTTTGAAAATGATAGCATTTTGATTTTATTCACTGTTTACCAAACGTCCCAACTTCATCGGAGTTGGGGTTTGTAGATGACTAGGAGCAAGTATCCCAAAGTCTTTTGATTTCATACAGCCTTGAATGATATCTGCATTTCAGCTGTTCTGAATCTTAACGGAATCCCTCCATCTTTTTCGCTAGTTATCATTGCAGTTCCATTTTTTTTAGCACTGCATGGATAAACAGTTTTGTGTTGTAGACTGATAAGTTGTAGTTGTGACTTACTTGCCATCCACATCAGGCCCCTCCGTGGTGGTAGTGGTGGTTGAAGTTGTGGTTGTTGTAGTGGTAGTAGTGGTGGTTGGACTGGTAATGGTAGTAGTGGTGGTTGGAGTGGTAGTGGTGGGTGGACTGGTGGTAGTAGTAGTGGTGGTGGGTGGACTAGTGGTGGTGGTTGGAGTGGTAGTGGTGGGTGGACTGGTGGTAGTAGTAACCCTTTTTGGGAGAGAGTGTTATATTGCATAGTCATTTAACAAAAATAATGCCAAATATACTATATGGGCTGCAAATCAATTAAAATTCCTTGATATAATAAATAATGCACAATAAGACCTTTACCTGTCTGGTCATGTAACCTGCTATCATCTTATGGTATGCATTACAGTAGCGTAACTCTTATTGGTATACAGCTTACTCACGGTCTACCAGGCGGTTCTTCAAATGGTAAGCACTGTGAAATAATACATAGTGAATTTGAAGTGGGTACCTTGAACAGGAGTAATCACTATCCTTAGGAACCGATGTGAAGTTTTGCTGTGGAATTCCAGGGCAGGGCAAAGAGTTGTTTGTCAAGAGAGGTCTGATATCTGAAATGGAGATTGAGACAGCCCATCATTGAAAAAAACGTTGACTTTGCCATCAAGGGTCTGGTTTGGCTGTCCCCGGAGTAGTGATGGGCAAAATGGATTCATTACTTTAAATCTAGTGCCACATATTCCAAATGACATTGTTTTGCCTGTCCAATTCAACCAGGTGATTATTTAATCAGCCAATTACCTGGTTGGATTTGACTGGTAAAACCAAGTCATTTGGAATATGAAGCACTGGATTGTAACTAATGAATCATTTTTTTGCCCATCACTGCCCCTGAAATGCTGCACTTGCACAAAGAGGGCGGGCCCCCCGAGTTCTTTGGCTACAGATGTCAGAGATATTCTATTGACAGTTCTTCTACTCAAACATATAAGACAAGAAATGAGTGTCCAGTGTAAGAATACCAACCTTGCATGAAAAAGGAGATGACTGCATCACCTCCTTTCAGGAAGTCTCTTTTCCGTAGGTCATCCAGTGTCATGAAAGTTGAACGTCCAACAGCGTACGAGGCGTAAAAAGTCTCACCATTGACCTCGGTAAGTGTTCCAACCTCACGAGGGTTATCCCACAAGGACTGCTCTGCATCTTTATTAGAAAAGAAACATGTTTGGATAAGTTCATGATGTGAATAGCAGTGCAGTACAGTTGGAAAAATACAAATGCAGAAACAGAAAAATCTGTCAAATATTGTTCTTGAGTTTAGACACACTTATCACTGTGGTTGTGCCCTTATGGTAATTGTTCTTCGTATGAGTTAGCCCTAATACTTACTGATCATCGCTCCTGGATCGGTGGTTATAGTCCTCAGCTTAGACATGTGCATCTGCATGCGTGGATTCTGATCCACCATTATGGAAGACAACTGTCTCCATGCAAAAGGCCACTCTAGCTGGTCGTCATAGTCTCCAGACACCAGGCGTAAATACAGGCCAAAATACGTTGACCTCAAAGACAGACGAATCTGATAGCCGTAGCCATCAGTGGTGTAGTATCTTGGGCTATATATTTCGCTGCGAGCACTACTGTTCAAACGCTCCTCAAAGTTCCGGATCTGCCATGTGTGATGGGGACATTCGGTCTCTGAGAGGTTGATGTCGTCCACCGAGAAGCCCCCGCTTGAAGACCCTGATCCCTTGCGGCCCTCAAACTCCACCTGGAAGGTCTTAGAGGCGTTCAGGGGAACATGGTGGAGCTGCCAGTAATCAGCTGGGGATCCTAAAGAGGAGGAGCAGATAAATACGGAAGATGATCCAAACCCTCTCTTAAAAAAGTGATATTTACACAATGTAATGTCATTCTTTCCATTATGACAGCCATGGCCGTAACTACCATTGAGGACACAGAGGTCATGTCCTCTTTTTTTCAGTAATGTAAAATGTATCTATTGATGAAAATCAATATATGATCAACAATGATAAATTCAAGTCTATATACGCCACTCCCATTTATCCTCAAGGCAGTGATTAATGAAAACAAACTTAAGAGTCTGCCTGAAGTGTTTGAAGCATTCTAAATGTACAGAATGCAGCACAGCACGCAGTATTTGACCTTGGTCTTTGGAAATGTCTGGTTACAGCCCTGATGACAGCCTTCTCTTAGAACTGAAACCTTTAAGCATTCCAAATTGGCAAATTGACAAATTGAATTATTACTACTGTAGTTACTACTGGAGATGTATGATAGTACCACTGGCCAGTCATTTTTGGATTTAAAGACAAGAAATGTATGTGTAGTTGCTCACATTACCTGTTATCTGTCCCATCAGCCTGCGAGTTCCCTCCACATCGTCTTTGCTTTCAAACTCCCTGATCCAGATGTTGAGCTGATCCATTTTGTTCCCACTGTAGTAATAGTAGAACTGAAGGCACTGGATCTGGCATGGTCTAGTTGGAGTCATCCTCTTGGTTATGAGCCTGGAGGAATCCCCTTTGTTTCCTTTCACAGTGCTGAAGTGCATGAAGAGGCCACTACCTAGGTAACCAGATACACACTGGTAGATGAGCCTGATGGATTTATTGATTGCTTTATGTCACTGAATACCTTTCCCTCAAGGGGTATTGTTTTCAGTTTGTTACACTTAAAATATACGTAAGAAACAATATGAAAAAAAATACTGATCGGATTTACCGTGTACATTGTTTTTAAAAGAAGATGGGAAAATGAGTGCTAGATGACCCCCAATACCTTTAGATAGAATTGGGTCTTGCTAATTGTCAAAGGTTAAAATATTTATTTTTCATTCTTTTTCTATTTGTAAGCTATAATCCAATCCATTGCAATACAGAATGAAACAACCTGCCTGAGTGGGGTTTGTTTTCTACTACCGGTCCTTGTTATTTATTGCCTTTACCCTGTTTCTCGGTGCCCAGGTACGTGTGGTCAGAATGGGGACCTCCATCAGTTCGACTCACTGTCTGCCATTCAGGTGAACCCCTGGAGCAGACCGTCATCTCGCACATGCTCTCATCCTCAAAGCTGCAGTTTTGCCTCAAGGTGACTGACGCATCTAAGTCAGACAAAACACAAACAGCAGCTTGAAAGACAAGCACACATGTACCTTACGTGAATCTTCTGAGAATGTATGGCCCCAATCAAATAGTGTTACAGTAGGTAATTCAATTTTGAATGTTACTATGACTGAATTAACACTTAGACAGTTGGATGTAACAGTGTTAGGGCATATACAGCTTCACAGTGTTAATGCAACACTCCAAATTGAATGGGGCAATGTCTTCTCAGAGTGGTGTTGAATTAACACTGCATTTTTTACTGTATAGCTCTTACTGCAACGGTAGAGCCTGTTGAGTTCCAGTGCATCCGTGGGACTCATTTCAACACTGTTGCCGATCACATCTTGAAACTCTGGGTTCTTTGTGAGGATGGTGGATCCATTTCCGTTGGTGAAAAAGTTTTCCCCATAATGCATGACAGATGTGTAGTCATATGATGTATTAAGGAGGCTGGAGAAATCTTCACTGACTTTTTCAAAGTTGTTTTCATACCCTTGATTAAAAAAAAAACAGAACAGCACATACAGTAGCTCAGTGTCCATTATATTGTAACGTTGTATTCATTGAGCCATTTTAATATATCAAAGCATTTTCAGGCACACCAAGGAAGACATAGTTATTAAGTGTTATTATTAAGGTATGTTATGACACAAACACACCAAGAGTGACAATGGCGACGGATGTAATTGACTTTGTATGGAGGAGCTGGCGTCAGGAGAGACAAAAGCGATTTGGGCGACGAGGCGATTTGAGCGACAGTTTATAGTTGAACTTTTGCGAATATTATAAATGAGGTATGATGTGGTTCGGCGAGAGCTGCCACAGTCAATTGGACTGTCAGAATGCTTGCATTCTGCTTTTTTAAAAAAAAAGATTTTTTTGGGGGGTCTTTTTCGACTTTATTTGATAGGACAGTGTGAGAGGTGGACAGGAAGCGAATTGGGAGAGAGACGGGGAGGGGTCGGCAAAGGACCCGGGGCGGGAATCGAACTGCCACTGCAGGGCCACCTGCATTCTGCTTTTAATGGTAATACTCTGTTGCTTTTATCACTCGTGTCGCTCTTGCTATGAAGACAGTCCCGCAACAATTTGTAGCTTTTGTCTCTTCTGGTGTGTTCACAGGGTTATATTATGTAATTAACACTTTTTTGCTGAGTAAAATACCCCTTGCTGTCATACAGGGCTTCATTCACCCTTACACACACACACACACTTTAGCTATAAGTTTGTGAACCTTCTCTGATGTTTTCCCAGACGATTGTGACGTGCTCATCTCTATCATATCTGGCCTGTTCATGGTAGAAGCCCAAGGCATGGAGAAGTTCATGTTCTACAGTGTCAATGACTGCACATCCAGTTCCGATGGAAACCGTCTGTGCATTAGAAAAGACCTGTCCAATATAAGACCAACACCTGCGAAATACAATATTTGTATCACTATTTAGGCCTATTAGAAATGTATTATATTTTTAATGCCTTCATTAATATAATCAAGTTGAATCGAAGAGAATTCCATAATGTGAACTCTGTAAACTCTCACAATTAGTCCCTTTAACAGACAGAAACTTACCCTGATCTTTTTTTGATGCTGATGTAGGGTGTTTGATTTAGTCGTGGAGTGAAGTCGATGCATGTTTTCAGCCTGAACTGCTCAAGTGCCCTTAAAATGATGCCTTTGGCACTCAAGTCTGCAAAAGAAATGGTAAGCGTTTTTTTTTGTTTTTTGTTTTTTTTTAAATCATTGTAGACACACAAAGACCAAGTTAAGTTTGTGGGGTAGCTAGTTACATCATAATGGACATGACAGCAAGACTGTCATGATTGTTATAGTCTTTTTACATTTTACACTTTTACATTGGCTATATCATATTTTAAATTGCATCTAAAACCTTGGGCTTTGACATACTGCTTCTGAAATCATTTCTCTCTAACCTAGCCCATCTTTCACAGTACCATTTCAACATAATATCAATGGTTAAAGCACTGGATATAAAGTGAAGGTATGATGGGCCTGACCTTGATCCAATACAGTAAAACAATACAATGTTACTTCAACACTTAGAGAGCACTCGAACCAAATACAGCCTGGAAGGTGTTTACTACTTTAATTAACTGTATAGTCATGTTCGCTTAGTTATAGGCCAACTCACCAAGGCTTCTTGCCAGCTCATAAGGAACGGAGGTGTTCCATCTGCGATTCTGATTGGTTGTAGAACTTCTGAGGTCACTCTGGAGGTCAATTTAAATAAAAATCAAGCAGTACAACAGAATATGTGATATGTTGATATGGAATAGGTTTACATCTCATTTTACTGTGTATAGGCTATTCTATTCTATTCTATTCTATTCTATGTGATTGAGTTTTAATAGAAAGCTACTGACCTCCATGATGTCTCCCCCAAACAAATGTAATCCTGCAGCTAAATGCAAAATGAAATACAATGGTGTTAGTATATGACATCTGTGTTCTCATGTCATTCCCAGTACCTTTTCATGTTGTTTATTGTCCTTGATTTGAATGTACATATAGCAAAAAACCTACCGTCATTGATTTCGGAAATGCTGTGAGTTTCATCTTCAAGCTCTTTGAACAAAAGAATCGACATTACAAAAAACCGTTAGCATGTATTAACAATGTATTAACAATGCATTATTTATTTTACTTACATAATCCTACTGAAATTATTTACATAATTTAAAAACTGTTCTTTGAATATGGAGCATGTTTTCAAATTCCATCAAAGCTACTCACCTATGAGAGGAAGTGCTGGCTGTAGTGTGTGTGTGTGTGTGTGTGTGTGAGAGAGAGAGAGAGAGAGAGAGAGAGAGAGATGAAAATTGCAAGCACATTTCACTTTGTCATTATAATTTATATGGTATATGAAAGCAACTGAAATCCATTGCAATATCAAAGGTTCCTACCAGACTGAATGTTCCCAGTGCATTCAACACTACAAATAATGGCAGCAGCATCCTCCTAATGCAGCCCATCTACAATGTAAAAGACTGCTTTCATCAAAGTGAAATACATTTTATATACAGTATATCGAGAATGACCGCTTTCATATGATAGGCATATACGGTAAATTAAACATTTTACATTAGTGGAGCATGAAATATGAGGGAATAATGATGTAAGTAATATATCAAGTATGGTTAAATAAGACATGATATAGCCTAGGCAGTGATGTTTAACTCTTCAGTCATCAATAAGGACTCACTGTTAAGTAAAGTAGGAGTCCTAAAGGTCCATACATACGTATACAGGAGATCCTTGTTGCCAGTGATGATGAAGTCTCAGCTCTTCTGCTGGAACTGAGAGCGGACTTTGAGCTGTCCTTGCTTATTTATCTGAATGCAGAGGACCACTATGTAGCCAGACCTGTTTTCAGTCTTGAGTAATCTCAGAGGGAATGTGTAATTTTTTTGACACATGCATTGTGTTAAGATGGTTTTAACACATAGTGTGGAATGTGACACAACGTGCACCGTTCAGTTAAAATAGCCTACTGTATCTGAAACATTTTGTGTTAAAACTGCAAATTAATTATTCTTATTTCAAATGTATTTATATGTACAATGTAGCCAATTACTCATCAGAACAGTTTTTGTTACACTATTACTAACACTTTCTTATGACACAAATATGACACATTTACTGTAACAAACAACAAAAATGTCCCTGAGCACACACATTCAAATATGTTGTCCCTGAGCAAACACAGTTTGTGTCATTTTTGACACAATACTCCTGATAAGGTGTGACTCGAACTGATGAAAAGAAAGTTTGTGCAATTGTTCACAGGTGTTTACAGATGTGACTGCACATTTTTGTGTACCGTTGTTGCTCTCACTGACAGATGATAATCTGGACTGCATTGGTTGCTTTTCCATTCCAGTCTGTTACCAATCATCATCACAAAGACTAATATAGCACCAACTGCAGTTCCAAGTCAATACCTTTTTACAGTGTGTCCATATGGCTATCGGCCAGTCTTCTTTCTGCACCGTGGCCTACCTATGCAAGACCAGTAGGCTACATTGGGCCTTCATATGTTATAGCAAGCTGTTGCCTCCCTGAAACATTTTAAGTCATGGTCTCCCATTTGAGTAAGAGCTTTTTTTAATCTACCTTTGGTGCTTTGTCTTGCCATATGTCTTCCTATAGTCCTGCCATTCCTTTTTTAGTGGTAGGCCCCTTGTCTGCTTTTGTTGACATTTGTATTTGTTGTTCTATTCTTCTCTGCTCTACCTCCACAAATGGCAGGGAAGGGTAAAATAACTCGTAGCCGCTGTGCAAATTCTAACAACATTGCCATGACAGTTGTCACATTATATTTGTGGTCAACTTATTGCCTGCCCTTTTGCTCACTCTTTCATTATCCTGAGCTCTGAGAGCATGAGAGAACGTACTGTACACAGTAAAAAAAAAGTTTGACACCTAATGTTAGAGGATCTACAATGTTTCTAAGGAATCTATATGTGGTGAATTGGTTCTTATAGTTCTCAGAAACTCACATTTTCTTTGAGAAACCATCAAATGCTACCATTTAAAAAAAACCTAAAGTGTTTTCCCCAAACGTTTAGGTTCCTAAGAGAACTAGCATGGTCCCTCAGAGAACCAGCCGTAGGATAATAAATTTGGTAGTTGAACTGGTAGATCACAGTGTTGCAGGTTCCTTCCCAATTCCTTCCTCCCTCCTTCGGCAGAATGCCCTTCAGTGGGCCTCTTAATGCCACACTGTTCCTGAGACTGTAATCAATACCCTGAAATATCTGTAACTCGCTTTGGATGACAGCGCCATCAGATAAGTGTAATGTAACGTAAAATGTAATATAAATTAACTTTTAGGTTCCCTGACAATCCAACTGAAAATCCCATGAGGAACCTTCAATTATTTTACCCGGTGCTTGCAGTTGTTGCGCTGCTTGTAGCGGCTGTGCTAAACTGCTACGATTTTTAACCCATGGTGTATGTATATATATATATATATATATATAGGATTAAGATTACCTATAAGATGATGACGCAAGAATGTCGTGCCATTTGAACAGTGACCCCAAACATTATGTCAAGTGCACCAAATAGACCTGCACTCTTATGTAAGAGCCGACATTATCTTTCAGCAAAACACAAGACACTAGACAACAATGCATTTGTGGACAGACATAATTGTCTCTTTGACAGTGGAATTGAAAAAAGAGAAATGTCTGTTACATAACTACTGTGTGTGTGTGTGTGTGTATGTCAATGGTATAGCACATCCAAGTCAAACACTTTGTGTGGTTCATTCAGTCAGTCGGATTCTTTCCTTCTTTGGAATGTCATAATGTTGTTCCATGTTTAATTGTATGAAAGACACGGTATCTTGTACTCATGTACTTTGTAAGCATAATTGGATAACAACAACCCAAGAGATGCCCTCCGCATCAGGAAGCTGTCCGATACTCTTTATACACTCTGGGTGTCTCTCATGCAACTCCTGGCATACTTTTCCCATCCAGGATGCAAGAAATTATTTGCTTCACCCATCACTGCGGTCAATCATGGCAAGGTCACTTACCCTGAGGTCCTGGGTGGTTCCTATGGTTCATACGATGGTTGCTTTTCCGACTGGTGGTAAGCCGTTCCACTTATGACACCATTTTACAGTAAGTGAAGGCAGAAGAGACTGGAATATGAGGCCCTCTAGGGTATGTAAACGTGTGCTCTGACCGCTACACCAAATAACCAGGCAAGCTGGTATGACAAAGCACATTTACAACAATGGTGATGGTCAGAACCCTGTCATTGCATTTCAGTAGCGTAGTAGTATGCAATAATAATATACTTATCTCATAATAACTTAGTTGTACAGTATATAGCGCCTTTCAAGTAACCTAAGATCGCTTTACAAAAGGAGATGGGCTTAGGGAATAGAGGAGAGAAGAGGGGAGGGGGTAGTGAGGGTGGGGCCTTGCCGTGGCCAACCGGTAGGGCACTCGTCTACCATGCGGCCGACCCGGGTTCGATTCCCGGCCTGGGTCCTTTGCTGGCCCTTCCCCGTCTCTCTCTCCCCATTCGCTTCCTGTGACCACCTTCACTGTCCTATCATAAATAAAGTCAAAAAGACCAAAACAATATCTAGAAGTGGGGGTGGGGGAAGGTGTGGTTAAGGACCTCAGGCCTCAGTAGAGCTTCAGAAACCTTTGGGGCCTGTAGCCCGTAGCCCATCCCACATTGACACCTTTGCATACTCCTAGTTGTGCAACAGAAAGGGCCACGTCACAAGGACATTTGATATCTTATCGCATCTATATTGTTGCCCAACACAATGCATTTTTTAATCCTTCATGCATTTTGCTCTCTTATGCTGACAGATTTTGTCCGCACGACAGGAGCCATTCAACAGTACCATGGTTTGGTAACATCCAGAGGCACACGGTGTTCGCAATAACATTCATCAACATGACATCTGTCAGTGGTTGTCGTGTGAGTGGGAACAGACAAAAGTTTCAGGATAATGCAGTTGCATTGTCTGACAGTGATCGTAGGCTACAGTACGGTTGAAAACACCCAAAAAAACACTAGCATCTTTTGAAGAATGAACTGTGAAATATACAGTAGCTTTGCTTGCATTGCCTGCCAGTCATGTCTAATAGCATGTGTAACATCTAACACTCTTCTCCCATATGGAATTACACATACTACTGTACCATTCATTATGATTCATTCAACACCTAGTAATTTGTATACTGTGTACTGCATCACAAAATGCACGTTTTGTTAAAAACAAAAAATTGGGAGAAGCGTAATGAAATTTGACATGCCCTTATTACCACCTGCATTCTATTCTATCCTCAACCGTCATTTATCAGAATTCAGCACAAAAAAATACAGTGCATCCGGAGAGTATTCACAGCGCTTCACTCTTTCCGCATTTTATTACGTTACAGCCTTATTCCAAATTGTATTAAATTAATCTCTGTCCTCAAAATGTAACATAAATACCCCATTATGACCATGTGAAAAAAGGAGTTCTTGCGGGTTTTGTTGTGTGGTGGTAAACAAGTGAATTTTACCAAAAAAAAGTTTATCATCTGTCAAGTCAAGCATGGTAGTGAGACTAACATTGGGGATGTATGAATGCAGTCAACATTGGAAATCTGAATTACACCTAAAGAAGCATGCATGTCAACATGCACTGTGACTACAGAATGATACAAATGATACTCTCCATAGGATTTCAGTCAAAACTCACGCCCATCTATTTTAGCCAGGTGCAGACTGAAAATGTAAAAATTCAATGTAAAGAAAGGTTGAAATACACACAGAGGACCTCCCTTTAAATCCCTTTTCATTTTGAAATTAAAAAATGAATGTAGTTGCTGCCAAAGGTGGTTCTACAAAGTATTACAGTTTTTCTCAATTGGTTTTGTACATTTCTCACAACAGAATAATGATTCTCAAAAGTCTTTGTTCAATTGTGACTTCCTGGTGTTACCTGTGCACATGGTCAAATCAGTTTCTCATTGTTTTCGGTATATAGCAAATGATATCGTCCACCATGCCATGGCTGTGTACAATTCTCAGTGATTCCGTACATTATCAATTGCTTTTGTCATATCACTCAAAAATCTTTGTCACTGAATGCATGAAACTATCTCAATCTTATCTGATAAATGTAATATAAAACCGAATTTACAACATTTCCCATCCAATCTAAACAACATTTCGCTTCAGAAAAGATCCTCAAGAGTGTACTATTCAATTGACAACATGAGAAATTGATTTGACTAGCTTGTCCATACACTATGACACAATGACTAACCATTCTGCTGGCGCTGATACGTTCATTGACACAAAAAACTTGGTTTTGAAAGACATAAGGGTTTTGAGCAAGAGACTTTGTTTTGCAGGTTATCCACCGTGTTTTGCCATTTGTTAAAGCTGTTTTGAGAATGAATATTATGTTTTGCAAATTGCGAGAGAGATTCGAGAAATGTACAAAACCAATTGAGAAATACTGTAAGCAAAGGCTGTGAATACTTGACTAAATATGATTTCTGTGTTTTTAAATTTTAATATATTTTCCAAATACTCTCAAATACTGTTTTTTTCACATGGTCATAATGGGATATTTATGTTACATTTTGAGGACAGAGATCAATTTAATACAATTTGGAATAAGGGTGTAACATTATAAAATGGGTAAAAAGTGAAGCGCTGTAAATACTTTCCGAATGCACTGTAGGCACGCCTATTCACCCTTCTGAATCTCATTCTCAGCTCAGCCATCATTCGGTTTAATTTCAGTGCACTGACATTTGGAATGGCCCTTACAGTTTTTCTCAATTGGTTTGGCTAATTTCTTGAAACCGAGATGACATTTCTATAAATTTTGGGTCATTTGGCTAAACATTCTTACACTTCTGCACAACAGTTCAGATAACTAGCAAAATGTCATATACCTCCCAAAACAGCTCATTCTTGCTTCAGCATTAAACCTTCTCCCACATAAATAGTCAGTACCATAAAAATGGCATATATCCTTCTCAATTGGTTTGGTTAATTTGCATTCATTTAGTCATTCTGTCAAAATAAACTGGATGGTTCAGCATATCGCCATGGATCCTCATCACTTGCTCATATCACTCCAAAAACAGTTTACCCGTGTGTCGAAACTAAATTCCTTCCACAGAATGCCGTTTGAAAAAAATTCAAGAAATTAGCCAAATAACACAGGAAACTGTAATATACACGGTTATAAAATTATTATCTACAAACTAGTAAAGTTACAATACCATCTGGCCTGTTGAACGCTGTCATGAATTTACTGTTTACAGTAAAGAAATTCTTAAAATATTATGTCCTTGACTGTTTTGACAATTGTGTAGACTACTTTGCATATGATGACTCACACAATGAAACCATGCTGACATGTTTTGGAGAGGGCAACCATTAGACTGAGAATGGTCTAATTCGTTTAGATAAGACAGGTCAATTTATTTGGAAAATGTGCTAAATGTATGCTCAATGTGTCATCTGTAGGGTACTTGTATATAGCCATCTGCCGAGATGTACTAAACATTTGAGACATGTACAAAGCATATGAAATTTGATGAAAGCAATGAAAAATGCCATTCTGTTGTGGGAAATTGTAAGTTGGGTTGGAGATTTGTCCGTGTTGTTTTGAGAATGTCATCTCAGTTTTGAGAAATTAGCCAAACCAATCGAGAAAAACTGTAATTAACTACACAGCTTTCATTCTCTGCTCACCTGTCTCAAGTCAGAAATTTGCTTTCTTGCACCCACCACCTCCCTTCCGTCGTTGTTCGGTCGACTCGTCAGGAATCCTGCCGTAGCTTCCTCTCCAGTTCACCATACTCTATTGCAATAATGAACTAATGAAATCATTTTTTCATCTAATTATTTTTACAATTTGGCTGAGCAAACAAATATCTGCAATAACAGTTCGACAGTCAGATGAATCATCATTGCAAAATGGGGACATTAATGTTGGCATTGAAAAAAAAACCCCTCAAAACATTGTCTGAGATCATTTAATTTGACTAAATTGACTTCCTTCACAGGTCACACAGATAGATACATAGCCTGTCCTGGGCATCAGTGACTCAACAACAGGAGCAAGGTGCTGAGCAGCATGAGAGGGGAGCATGTCGTCTTAGGAGAGAAGTTGACCCAGCTGGAACAAACAAACCACAACCTAGTAAGTTTTTCATGCCCAACGTGCCATTCCCACCAAGAACTGCAATGGGATGTGCTAGTTGCTCTGATCGGAAAAAAGGACACTCCCCGAGAAAATGGGTAGCATAACACCCTGTCCCCCCCCCTGTTACTAGATCTAACCTGGCTCTTGCCAAATGAATGTAGTTCCACATCGCTTGACACATCTGGGAGAGCGCCATGTTGTGTTCATTTTCAGAAGATGGACGTTGCCACCAATAAATTCCTTCAAAACCCTTCTCTGTTCATCTTTTAAAGAATCAACATGTGGTAGATTCTACGATACAGTTGAAAACTGGAGAATCTATGCTGGCACAAGATTCCTCAATGTGAACTGGTCTTGCTTTCTTCCCTACTCTGAGGGTCCCCAAGTATGGTTGTCATCCACACTTATGTGTATGTGTGGATCTGGTGGAGGCTTGTGGAGCCACATATACTGTATCTTGCAAGAGCCAGGTTACACTAAATCAGTTTGGAACAAGATGGGTGACAAGCAGAGTCTCAGAGAGAGAGGGTTAATGTACTTACAGTATTTCTCAATTGGTTTTGTAGATTTCTCGATTCTCTCTCGCAATTTGCAAAACATAATATTCATTCTCAAAACAGCTTTAACAAATGGCAAAACACCATGGATGACCTGAAAAACCAAGTCTCTTGCTCAAAATCGTTAGTTTGTCTTTCAAAACCAAACTTTTGTGTCAATGAACGTGTTAGTGCCAGCAGAATGGTTAGTCATTGTGTCATAGTGTGTGGACAAGTTAGTCAAATCCATTTGTCATGTTGTAAATTGACTAGTACACTCTTGAGGATCTTTTCTGAAGTGAAATGTTGTTTAGATCGGCTGGGAAATGTTGTAAATTCGACCTTATATCACATTGATCAGATAAGATTATACTAGATATAAATTTGAAGTATGACCTATTTATTGACAGGTTTTCTCATGGCAAAATACAAAAAATAGCCAACTCTGGTTGAGCTGTCAAAATGCGCCCCCTACCACCCTTTTTACTTGTCTTGCAGGCCCATGTGAAAAAAATATAGAACTGAAAAGTAAAATAAATTTGTAACAATACACTGATACTGTATAAAGTGCACCTTCTGTCTTTCTGTCATTCTAGGGAAATATTGTAATTTTTCATGGAGCGTAAATATAAGGGCACATGAGGCATAGAGTAATGTAATGCAGTACAGTGCCTATTGTTGTATTGCATGCCTGTTTTCTCTTTCCCTTCTACTACCTTTGATTAGAGAGAGTCAATATTTACCTGGAAGCATTTTACCAATTCACATCACATTTATAGACAAAAATCCAATGGAAATTATACAGTATACACATTATGACAGCTCGGTAAATCATTTTGCATGTCAAGACTTAAGCTATGACCTATGAGCCTAAATGTTTTGGGGGGTGAGTTTCATGCATTCAGTGACAAAGCTTTTTGAGTGATATGACAAAAGCAATTGATAACGTACGAAAAGACTGAGAATTGTACACAACAATTGCATGGTGGACCAAAGCATTTGCTATATGCTGAAAACTATGAGAAACTGACTTTATCATGTGCACAGGTAACAGCAGTCACAATTGAACAAAAACTTTTCAGAATGTTATACTGTTGTGAGAAATGTACAAAACCAATTGAGAAAAACTGTAAGGAAAGAAATGGTTTGAAACGTAACAATCTCTAGATAACAGGCAAAAACCTTGTTTTTACAGCTCCCCCCTATGGAACAAACTCAACAAAAAGGCCATACTTTCACATTAAAGGTCAACCACGTAAACAGTATCAGTCATCCATGCACCTTGAACCTGACTGATCACTGTCCTGGATAACTGCTGTGAAGTTCTGATGTGGAATGCCAGGGCAGGGCAGAGAGTTGTTTGTCTCCAAAGACCTAATATCTGAAAAAAGATATTCGAGAGCAAAATGGGAATAAAACTTGTATTGTCTGTATATGAACAGTGTAGCTCTAAGATCATTTACCAATCAAAAAGATGAGAGCAAATCATTTTTAGGGGTGCTGAGACTTATAAAGGTATGGCAATATAGTTTATTTAGATTTACAATGCCCCTATGTGCCACTGGGCACAGAAAACATGAAGTAAAAAACAAAGTACTTGTGGCGCATCAACACCAACCTTGCATGAAGAAAGAGAAGATCACATCCCCTCCTTTCAGAAAGTCTCTTTGCCGAAGGTCATCCAAACTCATATGAATATCCAATCCTATGTGACACATAGAAAGTCTCACCATTGCCGATAAGTCCACCGACCTCACGGGGGTTTCCCCAGAAATCTGACCCATCTGTATAGGAAAAGGGAAGAGAAAATACCCAGACAATCCAGAGACAATGGCGAGCCATCAACGCAGTTACAATGTCATGTTTCACAAAGAAAGTAAAACACCACAAAGTCCAAATTATTATGACGAGCAGCTATAAAAACAGTGTTTCTGGGCTTAACCTAGTAAGTGATGGCCTCTGTTATAAATTAGCTGATTACCAGAATGGCAATGACCAAGTCGTAATGTATTACTAAAGACCCTATGCACTGTCATATTGGTGTACGTAGTGTTATGGCAGTAAAGCTTTTTCAGTGACTGTGTGCACACCATTTGGAAGTTGCACTATCTGCAGAGGGGACTTTTCACAAGGCATACGTCCACACAAAATTGTATCTATTCCACCTATTAAAATGATTTCCCAACTGGAATGTTTCTCTTTCTCTGTAGTTTAATGTGTCGAAATGAAGTTGCTGCCTCAAAAGCTCTACCAGAGATAAACGGATGTTATGAATTTTCAAAAGGGTGCCCTACTCATAACATAGTAATATTCAGAATATTTTTCACATACTGCACTCATAATATTAGGCTACATGTATTAATAAATCAAGTAAAATGGTAAATACTTCTTGCAGACTGAGATATTGCAAAACACAGGGCGGCAATGCAACACAAATCGTGTCGCACATCCACAGAAAGGATAGCCAATTAAGCCTGATTCGGACGGGACTTTTATTACCTATGGACCCCCGGTAATTCGGAATAATTACGGAGAATGTCTGAGTTCTTAGTCCTGTGCGAATGTGCCATGCGCGATTTGTGAGGTAATAATTCCGCCGCAAATTACCTACTGTATTTCGGCGAAACACAGACGTCCTGGGGTAATTTCACATAGGCGCGCCATCTGTACCCCCTTATAATGTCTGTAAATTGAGTGAATAACAGACGTTTATTTATCCCGTCCGAATGCGCACCGAAAAATCACAGAGGTCCGGGGGTAATTGCGAATTACCAGGGGTCCATAGATAATATTTATCCCGTGCGAATAAGGCTTTTCAGTAATTCACATTCTATGACTTAAATGGTTGGGGTGGTCAATATGGTCATAGCTCTTTGGGTAAATGACCCTGTGTGGGCTACTCACAGTATTGAAACGCTGGATCTGCTGTTATACTCCTCTGATTGGACATGCGGAGCTGTGTGTGTGGATTCTGGTCCACCACCAAGAATGTAAACTGTCTCCATGCCAATGGCCACTCAAGCTGTTCGTCATAGTCTCCAGACACCAGGCGTACATACAGGCCAAAATAAGTCCCTCTCAAACTAATTAAAAACTGATATCCATAACCATCTGTGGAGTAGTATCTTGGGCTTTCTATATCGGTATAACCACTTGTGCTCAAACGTTCCTCAAAGTTTTGTATCTGCAATGTTTGATGGGGGCATTCAGTTTCTGAGAGGTTGATGTCGTCTACAGAGAAGCCCCCACTTGAAGACCCTGATCCCTTGTGGCCCACAAACTCCACCTGGAAAGTCTTAGAGGCATTCAGGGGAACATGGTGGATCTTCCAGTAATGATGTGGCAAGCCTACAGTAGCAAAGCAGCAGTGAGGAAAACATAAGGAGGTACATCCACAATTCTCATTTAACCATATTTCAAGCAGCAATATACTTTATACCTCTCCCTATAGGGAGGGAAAGTAATATCATCGCCCCCTGCTGGCAGCGTTCCTAGCCTCTGCATGAAATGAAAGGGTTTTTTTTTCTTTAGAAAATTACATTTCGGCTCTGACAACGAAGAGTAGTGGCTGTCATATTATATGCACGTTGGCCTGTTTTATCAATTCAGGTGATAAAATGTTTGTTTTTCAACTGATCTCAACAGATTTTATTATTCTTAAAAAAAGCTAATACAGGACTACACTGACTTGGATGTGCGACGTGTTTACTCCACATAATTAGCATAGCAAATTAGCATAGCCAAACATCAGCCAGAGAGGTGGTTATCCGTCACCACAGAGGCCACCATATCTACCAGAGAAGCTACTACATAGCTATTACATATATGTAACAAGACGCCAATATGGCACTTACAGGTTTATGAGAATGGGAAGAAACGCAAATAACTTGCATCCATTTGTTTCTCTGTTGTCAATGAAGCACGAAGCACAGTATGCTAGTTTCCAACAAGATTGGCACAATTTCTATTTTTCTTAATAGGGCAAAAAATTACTCAAGATTTTCACAGGTAGTAGTCATCGTATGTTGTAAGCTGAAACATGTGTCTGGTGTATAAATTCAGCTTCATATCTTTGTGGGATTAAAAAAAAAAAAACTTTTCTATGGGAGTTTCAATAGGATCGCCCTGGTGTTAGGAACGCAACCGCTAGGATCGCTGTTTGTGACTTTCCCTCCATATAAAAAAATATTACTCTTAAAGGAACAGTCCACCCATTTTTGATTTTGACATATTTGCAGTATTTCCAAGCATTATTCATGAATGTGCGTATCATTGGGGGGCAACATACCGCCATTCCGACAGTATTTGATTGTCATTCCAAGCCATTTTGAGTCATTTGACCATTGTTGCAAGTATGTAAAGGCGCGTGAACATTTGCAACAATGACATTTGCAACAATTGACATTTGCAACAATGTTGCTACATGAGCGGAAGTGGAGAGAGTGACAGCGCAATTACAGGATTAGTGTATAATTTAGTGTCTAATTTTGTCACGGACCAAATGCCCTTGCAGGTAGGGTCTGAAAACAGTTCCTGCAAGCTGGAAAAATGTTTTTGTTTTTTTTCCAATAAAAGTCAATGTCGGAATGGCGGTATGGCGGAATGTAACCCGTATCATTTTCTTATCATTGTTTTCAGTACTTAGATTTATTGGATCAGAAGTATTAGCATAATCACTGGAAGTAAATGGGAACATTAGTATCAAGCCACAATTGATCACAGGACAGGATTAAATAGCTTTGAAAATAGTTTTGCACGCTGGTGAATTATACTAGACTAGTACTAAAATCCTAGAGTTTGACACCAAAAGGCATTTGTGAGACAAAGTCGGCAAACAGTCTTGGTTTGTTAATTTGGGTGTGCTGAATTCAAATCTGCAATATGCCAAGCGCTATCTGGCCTCTGTTGACCTCTAGAGGTAATTTAACTTTGACACTGAAAGCGTACCAACTGAGCCCAGTTAATCAGGTTTTTACGCAATTAATTAATTAATTTTAAGCAAAGTGATGATTGAAATTGACAAATGGATTTGTTTTGGCCAATATTGGCCTAAACTCACGTTTACTTTGAAAAAGAAGTTGTTATTATTAGTGAGTAATTAATAGTTAGTGATTAAGGCAGCCACGGCACAAGAATTTCTGTTTCGGATGGGCCAGACCATTTTTGGATGGCACTTCAGTCATTGCCACATAGCCTACCATTAGACTAATGTCACAGAATCCATGGAAACCTGGGAACAAACAAGTCACTTTACAGACAGTGTTGTGGCTAGGGCAAAATACATGCATGAAGGGAAATGAATGCATAAAAAGCAAACATACACCAGCATTTTCTGTGAGGAAATGCAATCTAGTTATTATGATAACTAGTCCCTACAGTTCATTTTATGAAACTTTATGAAGAAAGACCTGGGCAAATATAGCCCATTCCATTCAGTAGGCTCATCATTTCTCATGAAGTAGGCCCTAGGCTAATTGAATCTTGAGTTGTTTAACCTCTCACACTAAAGTAGGCCTATATGGCCCAATCAGTTTTTTTTGACATTACCACGAAAATCATGATCATTGCCAATGCCAATCACAAATAAAGAATGGTCTACTTTCCAATCACTTTTAAAATCTAACCAGGGTGCTCCATTTGTGCAAAAGGAAATATTGCCTCATAAAACAATAGGCCGACTGTTCAGAAACTCAAGGCTGAGAAACGAATGAGCAGGCACAGTGGGGGTTTGGGGGGATGTGATATTGGTAAGCAAGAATTCTGTAACCAAGCCAATGGGGGTCTCCCCGACGAGATTTGTTTCGTATTGCATCCATCACGCACTTGAAAATACAATTAAAATGTTTGTGTTGTTAGTAATACCGCAGCAAACACGAATAGGCTACTGTAGCGACCAAGGATCACTGCCGGGGCAGGTTCGATCAGATAGTCGGGGCTGGTTTGATCACAGGCCTAACTAAATTATAGTGTGAAATAGCAAGCAGATTGCTTGATAAATTAATAAAGGCATGTCTTTTTTACCATGGTTTCTTATAAAGATCAGCTTGAATGCAAAGATAGAAATGTTTAATTGGCTAATGATTAAATAATCATTAAATATCACTAAACTTGTTAAAAACCTAAGCTGTTGAACATATTACTGGCAAAAAAGTTCCAACAACACGTCACATTCAACATTTAACCTAATTTGGCTATCTTCAGTTCAATTCCATATTCCTTTCATGTTACTGAAAAATGACATAGACCCCCATTGTAGTGCCATATAATGGAAGTCAAAGGAATCCATTGATTGAACCTGCCCTGACATTAGTGATCGAACCTGCCCCGGCCATTTGAGGCACAGATTTTTTCACAAAAGCTGTTACCCTGCTTGAATCAATCATCTGATGATCTCAAACTTTGTTCTGATTTATAGCTGAGTCCCTTAACAGTCAATCAAAATGTGTTTAATCTTTTTATCTTTAACCGTCACTTTTCTGGGATGTGTTGAGTGGAATGTGTAAAATCCACGGAATGACACCCCAAAACTGAAAAGTTGCTCTCACCTCAAGGGTTAATGACTTTGAGAACTCCAATGTAGGTTGACTTATTCTAGTCCAAATGGACATCATTTTGGTGTTGAAATTATCTCTCAGCACCTCTTAGTGTAGTGGCAATCAACAATGATCATTCCTGCCCTTGATCGGACCAGCCCCGGTCTCCCCTATTTACAGTAAATAATTGGGTGAATTTACATTGAGATGTCCAGCAGCATACACAAATACACAATACAGAACTCACACTAATCAACAAGGTTCAAAGTGTTCTGTGACAATGCCTTGCAGTAGCCCGTATGGATTTTGGTGATCTTAAAGATTGTCCAGTGTTAGGTGCACTACTACCACACACACACACACACACACACACACACACACACACACACACACACACACACACACACACACACACTGGTAGCCCTTCTAAATGTTTTGGGGGGCTTTTTGAGGTCTTTATATAGACAGGGCAGTCAAAGAGATGTCAAGAAGTAAGTGGGAGAGAGACAGGGTCCATGTTCCCATATTTGGAAGAAATTATTCAAATATAGGCCCTATGTTCCAAAACTCCATGTTCCCACATTTCCGGGTAAACTAATTGAAGGTGCCTTTCTCTCCGCCTTAATTTGAATAAACTCTTAGAAATGTGACAACATGGAGCAGCTGGAATATGCTGTGGGACCGATGAGCTGTGGGACCAATGGGCCTGAAAATTAGGTAGCACTGCATATCTCCTGGTTGCACTGCATATCTCTTATTCACATACTTAGCATTGTTAGCATGATTAGCATAATTGTTAGCATGGCACAGCATGGCATGGCATTAGCGCAGCACTATGACTCTCTGTAAAGTCATAGCAATGTTGTTATGATGTAGTTAAGCATTTTCAGCAAGTGAATAGGGTGGCCGGCAACCCCTGCTGCAATAAGAGGCTACAAAGTGAAAATGAAATACAATTGACAAATGTAATATTAGTGGAAAATTACTATATTAGCAATGTTAGCATTGCTAGCCTGTCTGCTAACCTAAGTTTCCTTGGGCTTGTTTTTAATGGAGCAGTCCTGCTTTTGCTCTGCAGTGTGCATGCACACTCTGCCATTTCAATGCATTCTGGTTAGAAAATTCCTTGGGATTCTCTGCTTTTGCTCTGCAGTGTGCAGGCACACTTGGCCATTTCAAACCAAAACACATTGAAATGGCAAAGTGTGCATGCACAAAGCAGCACTGCTCCATCAAAAACAAGCCCCTTATAGTGCAAGCAATGGGTGAAAAAATCGCTCACAAGGTGATACAAGCATGAAACTTGGCACAGGTGTTCTTTAGGACATGCTTATCAATATCAGGGGTGGAGCCACTCAGAATTCCATGTTGCATAGCAACGGTTGCTAGGTAAAGCATTTCCCTTAGCAACCAGCATTAATTATGCAGTTTTAAATTGATTTTGTGGTATTAAGGCATCTGTACCCTGAGCCATTGTCTTAAAATCATTGTAGCAATGCTGAAAAGGCTACATATTTCAAATATGCACCCTTTTCCTTACAGTAGCAACCAGCATCAATGAAAACAGGTTCCGAGCAATTGTATGTATTGTATTGTGATCTGAATATTGACCGTGTATCCTAAAATCACTACATGAATCCTTCAAGAGGTTATACATTAGCAACATGTGCAACAATGGTCCCTTTGATGTCATTTTTTTCCATTGAAGTCATAGAAATTGTGTGGAAAAATACAGGGGTTGTACAAAATAATGGAAATACCTGTCATTTTAGAGTGGGACGTTTCATGGCACAAGTGGACCAGCCTGTTACCAATCTTCATTAACTGCACATTGCATCAGTAAGGTTAAGTGTGAAGATTCAATTAGCAGGGTAAGAGCACAGCTTTGCTCAAAATCTTGCAGTGCTTACAACATTATGGGTGACATATGCACACAACATTATGGGTGACATATCAGAGTTCAAAAAGGAGAAATTCTTGGTGCGCGTGTAACTGTTGCATCTTTGACCAAGACAGCAAGTCTTGATGATGTATCAAGAGCCACAGCATCCAAGGTAATGTCTGCATACCACCAAGAAGGATGATCTTCATCCAAAGTGAATAACTGTGGATGCAAGAGGAAGCTGTCTGAACTCTCTGAAAGGGATGTTTCGGTGCTGACCTAGACTGTATCCAAAAAAGAGTTTCTCCTTTTTGAATTCTGATATGTCACCCATTGTGTTGTGTGCATTGCAAAATGTGGAGCAAAACTGTTGAATCTCCACACTTCACCTTACTGGTGCAATGTGCAGTTAATGAAGATTGGCCAACAGGCTGGTCCACTTGAGCCATGAAACTTCCCACTCTAAAATGACAGGTGTTTCCATTATTTTGTCCAAGCCCTGTACAATATACACTTCTATTTACTTTTTGAAGACACAAGACAATGAACACAGTTAGGGCAGTGCTGTGTTGTTAATTGTAGCCTAAGTGATTCTTGACATGTCCTGGTAGCCTTTTATTAATCACTATATAAGTACAGTGAGTTGGGTGCTACAATATTAAGATACAAACTGGTATCCAAAAAGTTGGGACACTTGGTATTTTGTAAATTAAAACAAAATACTCTTCAATCCATACAAACATTCAATCCATACATTAGATGGAGAGCTGTGCAAAGAGAGGAAAGCTGAAGTGAAAGCAAACCAAGTTGGTTCCTCTACATCAGGAGAGTTTTGACCATGGGGTGGCCAGGTTGGGGCCCATTGAAATCTCGCTACTTGGAAATATAACAAGTTCATATTCTGGTTCTGGGCATCCTGTGTGGTGTCCCGTTGAAAACAATGGCATTAAAATATAATATAATAGAATAGATAATAAAAGAAAGCCTTAATTGACATTATACAAAGTATACTGAGATTGGAGCTTCCCTACAAGATGCACAGTCCTTTACACTAGATGAACACAGTCCAGTAAGTGTAAGTTCAGTGTAGTGACAGCTTTGGGGAAGAATATTAATTTCAAATTAGGCTAGTCTGTGTGGTGCTGAGCAGTCAGTGTGGTAACCCATTGATATTATTGTAGCATAAGCATATCTCATCATGCATGCAAACATACTCATATACAATTCATGCAGACTATTAGCTGTGGAACTCAGACTGTGAACACTGTGAAAACCAATTTCAGTCTCTTGCCATAGCTGATGTTTGTGAATCTGGCAAAATGGTGAGGGTTTTGGGAAGAATGTGTGTGGTCTTTAAACACTTTCATCTATGACTGGGGCACTCTTGAACAATGCCTAAGGAACATTTCACTTCCCATAAGCATCATCGTCAGTTCTTGAGGTAGAATTTATATATTTCTCTACAGTTGTTAATGTCACACCTCCCTAAGAGGTGGTCAAGGTGTGAGTTCTGTGATTCGATCTCAAGAAGGATTCTCTAAATTGTTGCAATCCAATGACTCCCACTCACCAAGGCTATTCTGCCACAGCATATCAAGAGGGAAGTTGGCTATTGTAATGCAGACATGTAGTGTCATATCGGCAGTTGTCCTCTCTGGCTGAGTGAGAATGGACTGGCTCAGCACAGTGGAAGATTCTTTGGTCAAATTTGCTTGAAGACAGTGCAAATTGTCCAGAGTTGTTGAAGTGTTGTTGATAGAGCAGATGTTAAGACTATACATGTGTTTATGCACATCTCAAATGTTGACTACACAAAGCTGACTGTGAGAAAACAATGCCTTTGGCAGTGAAATTCTGCCAATTGAAAATGTTCAATTCAATTCTGTCTAGCTATAGTCGATAGCAATCAATAGTTCTCTGAAATATTATAGCCTAGTGTTATAAAGAAATGAAAGGTTTGGTACTTTTAACTTATACAATATACAGAGTCAGTAGAGGGGTGTATCATTGTTATACTGACTAGTATAGGGAGAAACACATTTCTTTGCATTCCAAATACTGTTGTTTTGAATGTAACTTGCCTTTAACTTGACATATAATTAGGCCCGTGAGGTTGAAAGAATGTTAGTCATCCTAAAGATATGTGGCACCCATTTAGGTTTGGATTTAAATATTAATAATACTGGGGTAAGCATGAGGACCACTGTCAGATGACACTTCTCAACACAGCACGCATGTATCATGTCATATACTATATGCATTCTTTCTTCCTGATTTTTTTTTTTTTCTCTGGTCAGTTGGCAGTATTTGGTACAGGTATATAATATAAATATAGGCCTGCCATATAGAGACATTTGTAAAGCCTGTTTCACTTGACATGATTTTAAAAAAGACATGACAATTTTTATTATTCACATATTTACAATGATTTTGGGTGGATAAAATTACATCATAAGGGGTCATTATTGTACATATTTGCCATGTATAACCTCTTAA
Organism: Engraulis encrasicolus; assembly: GCF_034702125.1. Classification (NCBI taxonomy): domain Eukaryota; kingdom Metazoa; phylum Chordata; class Actinopteri; order Clupeiformes; family Engraulidae; genus Engraulis; species Engraulis encrasicolus. The sequence goes on along the minus strand of NC_085861.1, from coordinate 52,558,866 downwards.
AGTATTGCTACAGTGATTTTAGGAAAATGACTCTGGGTACAGATGCCTTCATACCACAAAATCAATCATAAATGGCATAATTGATACTGGTTGCTAGGGAAAATGCTTTCCCTAGCAACCGTTGCTATGCAACATGGAATTCTGAGTGGCTCCACCCCTGATATTGATAAGCATGTCCTAATGAACACTTGTGCCAAGTTTCATGCTTGTATCACCTTGTGAGCGATTCTTCCAGTATTCAACACCCATTGCTTGCGCTATTAGTTAAAGTTCAATGTCCTCTAGGCATAAGACTAGGCCTATGCCGACTTTGTCTCTCAAATGCCTTGAACTCCTTAAATAAGCCGCGTTTTGGAATTCTTGTATTAGTCTATCCATTAATTTTAAAGTAGGTTATAAGTACATTTGAAAATGTTTTGTTTCTTTCCATTTGCATTGCATTTGGCTATACCCTACTGATAAACTGGGCAAAGCAAACAAATAGGCAAAAAAATTATATGCACAATCATGAACAATGCTTGGAAATACTGCAAATATGGGGAAAAAAAATGGTGGACTGTTCCTTTAAAGACAACTCTTTATCGAACTAAAGCCTTTAACATAGCCGGATGTTCCTTGACAAGTCAAGAAAAAAGTACAAGACAAACATAACGACTAAATGAAAAAAATGTTGACATTACCCGTGACCTGTCCGATCAGCTTGCGAGTTCCCTCAACATCATCTTCACTGTCGAACTCCCTGATCCAGATGTTGAGCTGATCCGTTTCATTCCCGTTATAGTAATCGTAGAACTGAAGACACTGCACTTGGCATGGTCTAGTTGGAGTCATCCTCCTAGTTATGAGCCTGGAGGAATCCCCTTCGTTTCCTTTCACAGTGCTGAAGTGCATGAAGAAGCCATTGCCTGAAGGATAATGTAGATGAGCCCGATTGGTTGATTGATTGAATTAGCTGCATTCTGGTTAATAACCCCTTTCCTCTATTGTGATTTGGTTGTCTGTCAGCAACATGACGCAAAAAACTACTGATTGGATTTGCATAATAAACTCGAAGAGGATGTGTATGACATGTGTATTTGACTTTTTTTGCTGTAGTTTTGTAGTTGTACTAGTAGCAGTGGTAGTAGTTGTGGTTGTAGTAGTAGTTGTTCTTTTCTCTACTGTTGTTTCTGCTACCTTGTTGGTTGGTGCCCAGCTGGGTGTGATCTGAATAGGGACCTCCATCTATTTGGCTTACTCTCTTCCATCCAGACACTTCCTTGCAGAGGACTGTCATATTGCACATGCCCTCATCATCAAAACTGCAGTGTTCCATGAAGGAGACGGCTGCATCTAAGTTAACAATGAAACACTTAGTAACACACAATAACCAAAAAGCCAAACAAATGTTGTTGATTAATTTGAGTCGATCAATATGTGGTTCCTACCACAACAATAGAGTCTGTTAAGTTCCAGTACGTCCGTGGAGCTCATTTCTGTACTTTTGCCGATCACGTCTTGAAATTCTGGATCACTGGTGAGGATGGTGTTTCCATTTCCATTACTGAAAGCACTTGCCCGATAATGCATGACTGATGTGTAGTCATACAACGTATCAAGGAGACTAATGGTGCTTTGGCTCTTTTTTAGAAAATTGTTTTCTCTTCCTTGGGAGGAGACAGAACAAAATACTGAGTAAGAATCCATTTCATACATCTTTATATTCATTGAGGTATTTAGCCATGGTTTCATTTCGCCAGACCTCAATACTCAACGTTCTCTTTAAGGAATAGTGACATGAATGCCGACTATTATGGCTGTTAGTGTCGACTCGGATAATTATGAATGAGAAGACAGGATTGTCAACAGATACAGTGGGAGAAATAAGTATTTGATCCCTGGATGAGTTTGTTAGTTTACCCACTAATAAAGACATGATCAGTCTTTCATTGTAGGCATATTCTAACATGGACACAGTATAAAAAATAATCCAAAAAATTACTTAAAAGAAAATATTAAATTGTGTTAAAAGTGTTTTCCAGGACATAGATCAGACATTTATTTTAGTTTATGACATTATTTGAGCATATCAGAAGGGATTTTTTGCACAGTGAATTTTCTTTTTGATATTCTGACTCTCCTGAGGGAAAACACCTACCATTGAATTTATAGACTGATCATGTCTTTATATGCAAACCAACAAAATCAGCAAGGGATCACATACTTATTACTCACATGGTGTCGACTGAAACAGATGAATCCTGGAATATGTGACCCTCCGACTATTTAATTGTGCTAGGTGAATAATTAGATAGCACCTTGTAGGCCTACTTTATTTCCTTTTGTTGAGGATGGGCTTCATTTCTGTTAACATTGTCTTCACAACAGGTATTCAATGGGAATGTGTCTTTTTTTACAGAGCTCTAAACAGATTATACAGAATCAATATGAGCTCTAAAAACACTGATTCATTTTGGTGCAACACAGAACACAGTTATAGTTTTATAGCTTCTTTGAGCACCATGTTGAGAACCTGTTTGGATGTTTTCCCAGACGATTGTGACATGGTCGTCTCTGTCATATCTGGATTGCTCATGGTAGAAGCCCAAGGCATGGAGGAGTTCATGCTCTACAATATCAACCCATTCACAGCCGGACCCAATAGAAATAACCTGTTCACCAGAGAAGACTTTTCCAACATAAGACCAACATCTGTAACACACAATGAGTACATCAGAATGATCAGTGTAGCCCGTTATTTCAATATTTAATTGTATTTACTTAATTTTATTGTTTAATTATATTTCTTTATCATTATTTAATGAAGATGTTGCATAAAATAGAGTTCCACACAGTGAATCTCTTACCCTCCTCTTTTATCAATGCTGATGTAGGGGTTTTGATTTTGTCGTGGAGTGAAGTCGATGCACGTTTTCAGCCTGAACTGCTCAAGTGCCCTTAAAATGATGCCTTTGGCATGCAAACCTGTGAGGAAGGATCACAACACTTTCAAGCTCAACTTGATTCAATTACATGCACATCTTATCATTATTATATGGTTATACATATACATGATACAGTGGTGTAGTCTACGTAGAACGCAGGTATACGGAGTATACTCACTTCTAAATTTTAGGGGCTTCAGTATACCCACTTAAAATTGATTGATCCATTGTTTTGAACAGCACAAATATATACAGTATACCCACTTCAAAAAATACTCGAATAGACAGTATACCCACTTCAAAAAAGTAGACTACACCGTTGACATGATATATATGTCATTGTGAATGCCTATTCTCTTTTTTCAATTTAGAATGTAAACTGTGGTATTGTGGTCACATAGCCTATACCAACATGTTCAATGTGTTTAAAACCTTCCCATTTTTATCATGTCATTGTGTCCTCTGATGCTATTGGTAACTTATTAGTAACTGAATATAAATCACAGCACTAGCAACAATGTATAGTATGCTAAGCCTATACTCACCAAGATCGCCCGTCATCACATAAGGAACAGGATTGTCCCATCTTGCGTTCTCGTTAAGTAAAGAACTCCTGACATTGCTCTGGAGATTATTTGAAGCGTAAATAACATAGTGATGATTTTTTTTCAAATAGGTAAGAAATGTTAATTAAATGATAATTAAGGACTTTGGGCAATGTGTGATAGGCCTACCATATACACTTCCCACACTGAGTTTTTTTTCTTCGAGACACAGCGTTATAAATGTGCTGTTACCAGATTGGCAGTGACCAAGTCGTGGTGAGTGCATTACTGAAGTCCCCGTCTCATGTCATTGTAGTGTAGTACTATGGTAGTTAACTTTTTAACGACTATTACACTGTTCCAATGGTGGAACAGCGTACATTATGGGGCTACATGATTAGGCCTAAATATCAAGGATGTAAAAGGATGTAGGGCCTAATTATATCAAGGATGCAAGGAACCACCATGAATGCCTCAAATTGAAAACCACTGACCTCTATAATATCACCATCAAACAGATCCAGTCCTGCATCTAGAATGCAAAAATGCAAAGAAATATTCACTGTAGAAATACATGTTTGTGAGACATTAAATATTATTGCTATCCTTCATTTGTGTTTGATGAAGACCTACCTTCATTGATTTCATAAATGCTGTGAGCTTCATCTTCAAGATCTTGGAAAAAAAGATTACCATTCTAACAGAATCAGGGCAGTTTTTATATCGACATGATACACACATACTACATAAACGTTAATTCTTAATAATGACGTAGTTAAATAAAGTGTTATCCTAGACCTATTGACTGGTCATAGGTTAATTTTTGTAATTATTAAAAGCCAAACTCACCTAGGACATGAAGTGTTGGCTGAGAGAGAGAGAGAGAGAGATCATTGAACAGAAGGTGGGGGGGTGATGGGGAGGGTTTCCATTACAAGGGTCCTGACATTGCCAGAGGGTCTTATGAAGGCTTCTGATGTTATATTTTAATTAATTTATCTTCATATTTGAAGTACACTAGAATCCATAATTAGGCTGTATTAAAGCCTCCTACCAGACTGCATGTCCCCAGTGTATTCAACGCTAATAGAAATGGCACCAGCATTCTCCTTACATTATCTTCAAGGTGACTAGCAATGTTAATGTAGACCTAATACAGGCACAGAAACATGTTTATATCTAAACACACACACATGCACACAGACACACACACATCAAGCACATTCACAAACACATACAGCTGGGCCAACTGTTTTCTTTTATTGTAATTAGAATTTCATTTCTCTGATGTCACAATACCTCTGGCCTTGCTTGCATTTCCATCTGCTCTAACAAATGCTCTAAAACCCATGAGCATGGTCAGGACAGCTGACAGTTTTAGCTGGGCCCGGGACAAAGACATCTGAAAGGGCCCCAAACCCAAAGGGGTCACTTGTCCCTGGCTCAGGCAGAGATGGTGCCCGGAATTGGATCTTCATTACATTACATTGCATTGATTGTGGGGCCCTTTCAGATGTCTTTGTCCTGGGCCCAGCCAAAACTGTCAGTGGACCGTGCTCATTGATTTTTTTTGTTTTTTTGTAACATGAGCAGGATTGTATACCTTTATACATTACCTTACATCCATCCAGTAGTCCACCCTAAGTGTTTTCTGGCTTGGGCGAACATTAGCAGAGTTACCGAGTTATTGTATCGTTATTCAGAATAGCTTGGCGGGCATTCACAGTATCTCCAAACTTACCCCACAAAAATCACATGTCATGACACCAAACTTCTACAGTAGTACAAATATGGTCTCTACTCACAAAACGAAGCATTTGGAAGTTTGGAAATAGTCCAGGAGTTTATTATTATCAACACAAGCCGAATAGATTCTGTCCTGCAAAAGCTGCTGTTATAAATAAATATCATAATGCAAATTTTCTACTAGCCTTTCTATATAAGGTGTCTCTTACTGTCACTAGGAAAACAATAAGCCTACATTAAAGTCCAGTAAATAGATAAACAAATATTGCCAGTAATCATCAAATACATTGGCTACAACATTGCTAAACAGTGGAAGTTGGAGAGAATTTTGTTGTAGGCCTACTGCCCTACACCCAGGAACTTCCATGTGATAGGTGACAAACTGGCTCTCCTACAAAGGCAGACAGGAGCACCTCAGCTATTTGGTGCAAACCTCCTGTGGACGTCACTGTTGTTGCAGACCACACATACCCACTTGGAAGTGGCTTAAGTCATCAGGTAAATTCACCATGACATGAAATGGGTTAAAGCATTAAAGGAAAAAATGAAAATACACAGGTCATGACAATATGCATGATGATGGATGGTATTTAATACACAATAACAAAATAATCAATACATCATACACAATAAATACACAGGACTGATGTTGACTGATTAAATATTGTGCTCACATTCTGTAAACTGATGTGGAATCTGAATGAATCTTTTGCAACCATAGGCTACACTTGTCTAAATGTCATCAGTGTAAATAACAGCTGACTACACAAAGGATGGTCTGGTTTGCCACTGTACTTGGACTGTTTGAAATGTTGAACTCATACAAGGTATTAAACTGCTCATAGGTGAATCCAGCGCAGTAGGCTACTGGAAATAACCTGCCACATCACTTTCATGCACAGACTGGTTTTAACACCAAAGTAGTGTGTGGATGGAGTTTGTCTTTGTTGGAGCTGGACATCCTTTGCCTGTAGTTGTACAGTCAGCTTGGTTATCTCCGTCTTCTGAGTGGCCACCATGTCCCTCAACATCTGAAGCTCATAGCCATGGTCAGTGGTGGGATCTGTAAACAACGAACAACAACAGGAGTTAACAAAGTGCATATAAAATATCTCCCTCTCTCTCTCTTTCTCTCTTTGTTCCAGTGTTTAGCTGTTCAGTGGAGTTTGAGCTCTCTCCTTGTACCCTGTAAACAATCAGTTTGACTTTCCATTACATTTTCATAGTAATACAAGGTTGATGCGCATTAGTGTAGGGGTAAGATGTTTTGTTGATGTTTTTAGTTGATTTGAGAATGATTACTGGGTACAACAATCTCTACTAATGTTGCAATGTATAACTGAAGGCGCTGAAATAAAATGCACATTGTGAAGCATGGCACATCTGGGTTCTTAAATCAATACTATTCGTTATTATTAAATCTCAGTTCAGTTGCGATGGTTACATGAGGAAGGCTAATGAGATGGGATTCTAACGCTAATATCAGCAAAATACTTTGCCCATTCTGGGGACAGTAGCATTGCTGATTATTATTTACTACAAATAGCAACCAAGAGGCATCTCACAAATATCGTTTAATGACATTCTACAAGAAAACCTTTGACAACTGTACACAATATCAGCATTACTTTGGTTGCTACTTGCATGCACAATATGAACAGTCAACAGTGACAATACACTTACAGTTAGTCTATGCTAAATGACGCTAACAGATTCAATCCAGCTATGTGCTATGATCATCCACACAGTTCCAGCTGCCCAAAAATGCAAGGTAGCGCTACTAAATCGTATTTGAAGTGGTGGTATTATCACATTTTCAATGAGGTAGGTGCATTTAAGCGACATTAAGATAGCTTC